>NW_009604204.1:25757-62096 GCF_000690535.1 Cariama cristata | reverse complement strand
GCGCGCCCCCGCGGAGCTGTCCCTTCAGCACCCCGGGCGGCATCCCCGCCCGGGCAGCCCCGGCCGGTTCTTGCCGGGCTTTCGCTTCGGCAAGGGAGAGGCGACCCAGGGACCCTGAGGCAGAGGGCTTCGTTTTGCTGTGAGGGATGCCAGTTCCCCAAATCAAGAGTTTGGTGGTTTTTTTTTTAAAGCAGGAGGGGTGGATAACGTGTTACCCTCAACTCTCTGCACAGCCCACTTCCGAAAGTCCACCTTTACAATGCCTGGGGAGATCGTCCGCTGAAACCACAAGACCTTGGACACTCACCTCCCGCACATGCAGCCAGTCTCTTGCAATTCTGCCCAGTTACATAAGGGACATTTTCTATTGCTCTGAAATAATTTATTGGAACAAACTGGTCTGAGATTGATTAAATGACTAAGCAAATTTGAAGCAGTGGATCAATCACAAGACCTGTTTACTGCTCATGTACAACATGGTTATGCCATTTGAATACAAGCCCAGCCACACAGCACTGTTGTCTGTGGCCCTCAGGCATGCCTGGTTGTCCCAGAGTGAGAAAAATCACAAGTTACAAATTAATCAGGAAAAGTGGGAGGTTAAAGACAGAGGTCCCTGGGATTTCATCAGAAGCAAGTCCACATAAGCATCGTTCTCTTTAACAATTACCCATGGCCCAAAACTGTGTGAAAAAGCAGTGATGCAACATACCTGAGCATTGCCAGAACACATCAAAGGACAACATCATTCTTTTCTGCATTTGTTATAATGCAGTGGTACCTGCTGTCTTGAATGCCCTGTGTGTGCCATCAACACTATCTGTGTTACTTACATGAGAGAGTTAGGAAATTAGTCAAAATTTCACTGATCATTGGTTAATGACACACTGATTTTAGTAGTTGCAGCATCGAGACTGACATTTCTGAGCGTATATTGCCCAGGATTTCACAGCTCACATGATAAACCGTGATACCACATTAACACCTCAGTATCACATGGAGGTTTCACTGGTGTATGAAAAAATAAATATAGCTTGTAGGACATTGCTTTGTTGCTTCCTTAAATTCTTCTTTTGTATGTGGGCAAATATTGATTTTTTGTTCCTGATGGTGATATTGAGATTTATTGATGATTTGGGGGGAAAAAAAAAAGTCAATTTGGTCCTCCATAGGACACCAAAACCTGACAGTTAGTGAAATATGTAGGTGGTACATGGAGTGTGATGTGTGACCTGCCTGTCTTCGTAAGTATTGGAAAAAATATTCATTTATGACATATTTCTTTCCAATCAAGTGATTAATTTGAGCCTCCAGAAAAAAACTTCTGATGGTCCCATGGTAGGTCCAGTATGTTGTACTTAGTGCATGTGTCTCCTAAATGAAAAGCATCTTTTATTTAACATCCATAAAGCTAAGAAAGATGAACTCTATTTATACTTGGGATCTAGTTAGATAATATTGTTCAGGTTTCTAGAACTGCTCAGTTTTTTGAAATAACAAAGAATAATGCTATTTTTTCCCAGTATTAAGCTAGGACATTCACCTTAATGCTGATACATAAGGAGACCACAAGACTCAGAGAAATGTCAAATCAATGCTTTAGAAAAGAGCATTAAACTTTCAAGTTAGAAATAAGCATAGACTCACATCAGAGTCTCTTTACTTTTTTCATATTGAAGCCCTTAGTTTATTAAAAACTGTCTTCTAAGTCAACAGATGCAAACTGTTCTTCTGTTCACTAAGACAAAAAGTTGCAGGTTCAGGTGCTACAGAAGCAGACCCAGTTACAGCCTGATACCCTGTCACCCTACGAGTTTGCTTAAAAACATGTATGCAAATTTGGAGAAATATATTGCTTTAGTATATCCTCTTGCAGATACTGCATCTCATCCTGTCTTGACATAGCTTCATGAAAAGAGGACAGAAGTTGATTGAAAGTGCACCCTCTTCCTGTAGGACCTTTATTCCAAATAGACTAGATAAGAGAGAGCAGAAAACCTAGAAACATGCTTGCTTCACACAACAAAACCCTTCAACAAAAGTCCAGCAAGAAAGATATAATTTACCGGCGTGGCTCCAGTTGTAGCTGGAACTCTTCTTGCAACAGCACGAACATCATAAGCTAGAACAGGAGTTCCACAATGCAGGGGCTCAGAGAATATGCGATGTACATTTTGCACCTAATTTTGCTATTGTGCATTTAACAACAGGATAATCAGACAAAAAAAAGGCATGAACAGACCAAAGGGAGCGAGTGTGAAAGAGACCCGAGTTTTCTTTCTCTCAGAGGGATGACTTGAGTCACTCAGTCAAGGAGTCAGTCTCCCTCTCCCTGCTCTACATGACTGTTGTATCTCTGGCTGCAGTGCCCTCCTCCCCCCACAAACCCATGGATGGATGATTTGAACTGTCTCCTGACACGTAGCAACCATGGATGCAAAATCCAACAAGCTGGGGAAGTCTCAAATTTCCCACTTCCTGAGCAGTGATCCAGCCCATAGTATTCTGCTAACTCATATTCATTCTGCTAAATCAGCAAAAGCTGAATGGCAGCTCCTCCACCAAGAGGACCAAGAGCTCAGGCGTAGCAGTTTCCTTACCCCGTTAGAAGACCAGGTGGCCCCTTCCTCAAACTGGAGACTTCATGAGTTGCTGGAGACTTCATGAGTTGCTATCCACTGATATAGTTGTATTTACAACTATATTTCAGAAGCTCTGCCACCATTTTAGAGTTGAAATAATTAAAATTATAAAGTTTTTAATTTAAAATATGCATACATTTAATATACAAAATTATACAAATTATACATTTAACTAACATAGAAAAATACATCTTGTTAACAAGATAAAACGTCAACATATCTTACATAATTTAAGTGAGAGCTACAAATCTGTGATAATCATCAAGTAGACTTTGTGACTTCGTTACAATTCTGTATCCTTCCTAGTTACACTGAAAATTAATACATATGTACAGTTGATATCCATGACAAATGTCTTAGAGTGGAAATCTTTGCTGAAAAGTTATCCAGAAGGGTTTAATCGAACAGAGATTAAAGCAAAAGTGGCCTCTCTCACACTATTGAAGCTTCTCATTTAGCTGAGACCAATTTGGCAGCCAGTTACAGAGTGGTCATGGGTTAGAGTTTAAACTTTTTGCATTTATTTACAAACACCTCTCCCTCCCCAGTCTAGCCGGTACATCTGCTTAATAAGTATCACACCACAAACCCCAGCATTTTTGTGCATTCTTTGGCACCTCTTCAAATGGATCCCAGTTTGTGGCCCTAACAACTGCTCTTCATGACTTCTGGTTACCATCCCACTGTTGGCTGTGCAAAAGAGTTAAATAGCTGCACAGGACTAGCAGTCAAAAGGCAAGATCTCCATATGTTATTCATCCCAGATTACTCATTAATACCTCAGGAGGTGGGGATATATCTTTGTTGCAGTCAAACAAATGTGTGCAGTAAGTCTTTACTCCTTATTTAATTTACATGGTTTCTTTTTCCAAGTTCCAAACAAAAGACAGAAGTGTATTTATAAACAAGCTATAAAAATCTGTTCCATGCTGGGTCTTGTCTTACATACTGTGAGCCATGTAATGATTTGCTTTTAACTCTCTACACATTCTTTAAAACTTGCTTGCCATCACAGTGTACAAAATAGAAGACCACCACCACTCTGATTTTCAGGCCTTCATTTTTTTTGCCTTTTTTTTTTTTTTTTTTTTTTTGTAGCTCTGTACCAACAAATTGCTTTTAGTTGCTAAAAGATAAAATTCATGCACGAGCTAAAAGCTTATTCAACTTTTCCTAAGATCTGCTTAGGACCATCAGTGAATACATGAATTGCCCCACACAGACTTTTTTTTGCACAGGAGTGGTTTTTACCTGTTAACTACAATTTCTCTCTTTTTAAAACAGACCACAATTCAGAGAGGAGAGAAATGTAGTTGTTTGGCATCGGTTAGTGCATGCTGCGCAGTAACCTCTCACACTGGAATTTACATTTGCATATTCATATTCCCATAGCAAGAGGCTATGTTCCACAGAGAAACAATAGTGAACAGAGATTTATACCACAGATCCCAACAACTCCAAATCAAGGCAGGTCTCCACAACTACTAATCTCTCTTTTCCTTTCCTACATGCACAGACAATGTTAAAGAGAGTATGATGTCTAAGTATCTATCATATGTGAGCATTTCTTAAGCCAAGTAGAAGCAAGCATGAAATCTTGGTCCCAGGGAAGCCAGTGGAAATTTGCCAGTCACCTCAGTGGTAAGTGGTAGTACATTCAAACTTTCTCCTTTTTTTTTTTTTCTTTGGCTTTACCTGCAACTTGCAACTTTCCTAGTGTGCATGGATCCCAATGGTAGAACTTAAGTTAGCTATATTTTTAACTCACGTCCTGTGTAAGAAATGGTATACTCTCTTTCCTAACATTTGGCCAGGGACAAAAATTCCTGTCCATTATCCCATGGCTACTTATTTCTAATGCAAGTATGTTTGGAGCCAAAGGCACAATATGTTTTAAAGGAATTCTGCTATAGCAGGAAAGAGGTTTGAACAAGTTTCTGTAATCCTCAGGTCTGTTCCCCTTCTGCCTCCTTAAGGCACTAAAGGATTTCCAAAGGATTAGTGGCAAAATCCAGCATGCACATGTCCCTCCCTCCCTCCACCCCACACCACAGTAAATTCAAATACTAAAATCCTTCATATGCAAGTGAGAAATACAGGTAGAATTATGAAGCACAGATCAGGGTTTCCACTTTTTAAAAGGCCACAAGGACAAATATCAGCCATGCCTTAGCAGGAGGTTTATCCTGGGAACTCTGCTGTGTGTCTGAAGTATTTCCTGGCAATTGTATTATTCTGAACATAACATGATTATCACGCTGGAGTCAATCATTGTACTTCCCACATCTGCCATCCATAGTGGTGCGAAGAACAGAATTAGGGATTTAAAGATTGTGTAGGGAGCTGTGGAAATACTGTAAGCTACATTTTCAATATTCTGCAATGTTCTATACAGTAGAGTATACATAAGTGAACTGTCAAAGAAATAATATTTTGAATGTAATGTAGCCCATTCTGTCTATTTAGGGTGACAGAAGAAGATTGTATTGACTTACACAGAACTTAGCAGGATCTTAATTTTGACAGTAAGGAATTTGGTCAAAGGAATATTGTGCATATAGAGCAATCAGAACAAAGTGCCCAATTTTGAATTCTGAGAAAGTTTAACACAAAACAACGATACACATAAAGCATCCCCTGGCACGTTTACCATAGATAGCACATTAAACAAGTTAACTTCTGCTTAGTGAAAGCAAGCCGAACAGACTCTGTAACAACTAGACAACACTTTTCTCTTCACCATAAGGCAACTAGAAAATAATAGCTAGGCTCTCTGTCTCAGCTAGTAATCTCACATTAAAAAATTTACTGGTTTCTTACAATGATTTGAGGTAATGTTGGGATTTTAGTTCCCGAACCTCAGGCACATGAAATGCACCCACTGGTCTATAGATTTAATTAATAAACAGACTTTTCCAATATCGGTGAGACAATTTTCATATTAGGAGGTGGTAGAATTTAAAGGACATCAATGTGGGAAACCACAAAGAATGAAGCATGTCCTACATTCCCTATGCTAATCGCTTTAAAATGAAACCAAAAGGCAGAAAGCCTAAGATGTTACAAAATGGGCTGGTTCATTATCAACATTTATAATTTATGGTGGCAGATTATGCACAAATACTAGGAAAGAGGCATGATGTGTTAGTTTAACACTTAATTCAGAAGTAAAAAGTAGGGTTTAATTGCCTGAGTATTGTGGAAATGATCTATGTTTTCAGGTGGATAGTATGCAAATGGATAGAAACCTACACATATGTCATTGCTTTATTTTAAGAACTTGTACTTAAGCTTCAAGTGTTACCATGCCAACGTGTCATCTTGTTACTAATCATAATCTAGAAATGCACATTACATTCATCTGATTTGGGATTCCGCAGTTTATTATCCTTCTGTGTCCTTTCAAAGGATATCTGGAATTACTGGGCGACTAAGCATTGTAAAGACAGCACATTCTAGCAGTTAGCTCAACATTAAAAAAAAAAAAAAAAAAAAAAAGAAGAAGAAACACAAATCAGTTATCAAAACTGAAAGTGCATTACACTGTAAGGGATAGTTTGAGAGAGCAATACTCATGGCTGCTCCTGTTCAGGTCAACACAAGTATTGCCACTGACTTCAACAGTGCTGCGTGCCTTTAGTTAGAGAAGGAATGGATGTACCCATATGATCCCTTATGCACAAGTCTTGTGCCTGCATTGACATCTCCCTGCCTTCACAAATGAGTACTCAGAGATGAATAGTAGGGGTTACGGGTGCATAAATCTGTATTGTGCAGTGTGGTTGCAAAATGTGTTCGCATCGCGTGTACTATTACCCACCAGTGTGCACAAAACCACCTATTTCAGGAAAAGCATGTCTGCATATGAATGCCTTATCTAAAAGTTAAATTCAGTGCGGCCTATTCACATGGTTGAAATAATCAATCTAGAGTATTAGGACACAGCGCTTTCATGTTCCAAGTGCCTCTCAGTGCACATGAAGCATATTCCCAATTCCTACTTACCCTTGTAAAAATGCAGTTCTATCTCATTTCCTAAACAGTTTGTACCCTCAAGTACCTCGTCCTCAGAAATACTAAACATCCTAACTCAGATCAAAGGCTCTTTCAGGAATGCTGAAAGCCATGTAAGGGTGAAGATGTTTCGTGCCCACACAAGCAGACCCATGAAGATTGAGAGCTGTGCTCAACTTGATCATTTCTTTAAAATGCAAATGCTGAGATCCCAAGAAAATAAAAAAGAAAGAAAACTCAAACCACACATTGGGTTGGCCAGCATGACCAGCTTCCCCTATAGGAGATGGCTAAAACGTGGCAGATGCTAACTCAGAACACCTTCTCAGTTTTTCCCGTAATGAAGCAGCTGCAGTCACCACCAGGTCAAAGCACCTTTCATCATTCCTTCAGAGCAGTACTGCTTCTTCTGTGTGACTGATACATTCTTCCCTGGATAAGAGGAAGGAGAAAAAAAAAAAAAAAAGGAAGGGAAAGAAAAGATAAAAGCATAAGATAAGTATCTGGATTTTCACAATTTAAGGATTGTTTGCTATTCATTCGAGGTCAAAATAAAGCATTTGGGAAGCAGTGTGCCTAGGTGCTTCCATATAGACATAACATAATGGCAGCGTTAAGAGAAAACATTGTAGAAACTGAATTGTTCAACACACATTGAGACATTCTCCTATGATTTACTGATTTTAAGATGAAAAGCACATCCCATACTTTTCCCTTTTGCTACTCCTTCTCATAAACAAGTTCCTGTCATCCATTTATCAATATGGGAATAAACACTCCCTGCCATCTTCCCAACACCATTTTATAATCCCCTTGGCAGGGATCTACAGAAGTAACCTAGTGGATGAAGTTCATCCCAAGGATGACAGCCGTCACAAATCCAAACTTCCAAGTCCTATTTTTATGCCTCTTCTCAGACCAGTATGCATAATTTGAATTCTTCCTCAGATATTAAGTTTCAAAGCCTGCAAAATGTTGTATCTGGCTTTGCAATTTCCACTGAAACTGTTGTTATTACTGTTAAATATCACCAGTGATGCACTGCCTGAATACTTAACACTGCCTAAACCTTGATGTCTACTGGAGAAGCATACATCTTAGTACATCAGGAGTATAGGAAATCATAATAACATACAGAATTTTTAAAAATGGTATTATTATAATACCCAACCAGTGACAGCAAATAACTGTCATTACTAAAACATGTCCCATTCACTGACATGATCCCCAAAAGAGAAAAATTAAAAACTGGGAAAGAAGAAAGCCTTTATGGCTTGTACTTTAGGATGGAAAGTTTTTTCCAAGCATGAAGAAGAGAACAGAACAGAAAAAAATATCCTTCAGAGTGAGGCAGGGTAATAAAGGGGAGGCCATTATTTTTGCAGAATCAGCTAGATGGGACATTGTAGGACACAAAACCAGCGAGCTATGCAAAAGTCAGTAACTGAGCCAGGAGAGTGCCAGTTGGGCAGGAGCACATCTAGAAGTCCTAACGATGAGAGGCGTTTAGAGCCCTTGCATACTCCCTAGTTCAGATCTCCATGTTGGATCAGAACGTGACAAAAGTTCGGACTTGCTTCTGATTCAAAACAACATCAGAAGTTTTCTGCAACCTTCTTAAGATGTTATACATTATCTCTGCCTCTGCTGTAAGTGGATCCAAACAAAACCATTTTTTTAATTTCTTCTCTTTCCATGGTCTAATAGAGATCCAGGCTGTACTGCAAACAAACCAAGTCCATTGCAGTTCATGCTTGTCTCCAGGCAAAGCAAGGGAATGCTACTAGAGTCTCCATGGATCATCTTTTTTTTTTTTTTTGATTAATGTCTTTGTACTCTAAGTGCAATCAAAACAAGACCTAACAGAACACACTTACAGTCTTTGCTATCCACAGCTTCCAAGGATTTTTCAGGATATCAGACACTTTCCATTTTGTAACTAATATTACAAAGAGAAATATGACTTAGTAACAGCAGAGCTGGTCTTGTATTCTGAGATGGTCTGAAATACATTCCTATCTCTCCCCTTCTACTCATATATAAAGTATCTTCTCTGTGATCCCATCATTGTGCATAGGAGCTGGGGAGGATCAGAATGATGAATCTCTAGGTGCTTCTAAAACTTAGCCTTATTTTACAAGACAGAGAAGTTGCAGTTTTAGTCCTTCAATTGCTTGCACAGGAGCTACCCATTGTTGCCAGTTGTCAGTTTACTGACTTGTTCAAAGGGAAAAATGTCCCTACATATTCGGGTGTGAAAACTGGTGTGGCCAGAATAATGGAAATTTGATTCAAACTTCATTCATTCAATGATCATATATTTTTTTTCACTTTAGTGATCACACCTTTTGTTATCCATCAATTTAAATTTAAACCAAGTTCTCCAATTTTCCAAAGTCAGACATAAAGAATATTTGCCAAACATATGCTGCTAGACTAGGGAGCATTTACAAATGTAAAAGTCATTATTTGCATAATATTTCCTTCTGGTTTTATTATTTTTTCTAAGCTGCCAATTATATTTCTTTTCTTGTTTTTGTCAGCCTTTTCACTTTCTCTTTCACATTCCTTTCATCCTTTTTGTCCTTGCTCCTTCCTGTGTGACATTATTTATCCCTCCTTTTATTCTCCACTAAGTCTTTTTGAAACTTTGTGCTCCTTGCAGTCTTATTTCCCTGACATATTTATCCTTCACCCTTCTCTTATTCTTTTTATTCATACCACTTATCTAACTGAGCAGTATCACAACACAAACCACTACTGAATTGTTTTGTAATTACTCTGGTCAGGGAGGAAGACTGTTTTGTGAAATGGTTGAGGAAAATAAAAAAGATCTTCGTGATGTCCCTTGATCGAAGAAAAATATCGACCAAGCATTTCCAGTGCTTAAGCACAAAGGTGTGGTTTCCAACCATGCATCACAGTGATTAAAAACCAGCTGAGTCTTTATCAATAGTCGACCTAAGAGTTTCAGCATGGGTATTTCTGGTGATCAGAAATTTGCTGGCCTCCCATTCTTTGTTAGGGATAAACCACATGCTTGCGCAACAGTGCAGAGGCTGGGCTCGTGTTCCTTCACATCACAAGCAAAATCAATTTCAGTCACTGACACAAAGAACTGCTAATGCATTAAACAAAACTGATTTCTTCATGACATTGGAGCCTTAAGGGGAACCTTGCAACATAAAAGTGATAAGACCAAGCACTGCTTTCTAAACCAGGACCAAATAATTTCCAACATAACAAAGATCAGCAATCCATTTTCATGCACTGACTTGATGTTCTCCAATCTTTACTATCTCTGTGAGTCGCCAGCATTTGTTTGTTCTAGCTGCTCCCAGTCCTCCTCATCTACCCTTGCTCATCATGTGCTAAGTATCAGGAAACTATAAGATCATGGGAAGAAACCAGCCGCAGGGCTGTACACACATTCCTAAAAACTCTACAGCATCTTCAGAGAGTCATTGTTCTCTTTTTTAATTAATCATAGAATCATTTAGGTTGGAAAATACCTTTAAGAGCATCGATTTCCAACCATAATGAATGCACACACAAGATTTTAATTTAAATAGCTCTTTCCACTGAGAAGTTAAAGTTGGAAAAAGGAGGATGCTATTTTATTTTGATCATCTGAAAGAAGACATGAAATATGGTGATACCACTGTAAAAAATATGAGAATAATGTCTGCGAACTTTCCAAGTATCTGAAGTGGATTTAGGTGGTGGACCTTCATGCAGTTCCAACTGCTTCAGTCTGGCTTCTGAGTAATATCTGTCAACACATATTGGGAACATTTCCTCAGTACATAACACACAACATCAAAGATCTGAAGTCACCAGTATACAGTGGGTGCTCTGTACCTCAGCCCTGATATGCAGGGTGGGTACACCATATTTCCATTGTTTTGTCTCATTAGAGGTATTTAAAGTGAAGAAAGTGCAAAATTCAAGGAATCAATAAAATTTCTTTATATCCAGCTAGGAAATATGCATTTTTGCTATTGTCAACAAATATTTGAAGAAGATACTATGCAACATCTGAAAAGAGTTTCTACTGTAAAATATAGAATTACTCTGCTGTGTCTCTGCCCTTATCAAGGGTCATATATTACCCTTTCTTTAGTGTCACTGAAGCACCACTGGCTTCTACCACTATTCTGGAGCTACAGTAGCACAAATGAGAGAAAATGCCAGGCATGAAGGCTTGTGATATTCTTTAACATTTGATAATGAAGTTACAGATATTTTACTTGGTCTAACTACTATAATCATGAGCACCCAGTCATTTTATCATTTCTATTAATTACAGAAAATCAATGTGTCTATGGCACACACACACTTTAATAGATAATTATCTACCATAAATTATTTTGTGTGTTTTTTGTAGTACCTTATTTTAAAATATAAACATCTTTATTTAGAAAATTTTTTATTTCCTGCAAGTAGAAAAACTGGCAAAAAAGAAAGTGATTACAAGAAAGGAAATGTTGCAGAGCTGCGTTTTATCATAATACACATGGGATCCCTCAGCTGTTTAGTAAAGAAATGCTATATAACTAAGAGAATACTGATCTTTGCAAAAACATTTGATTTCTGTGTTTGGAAAAAAGAAAATCAAATAGTATTCAGTGTAGTCTTCTCATTCACAAACCACTGCATATAAAATTCATTTCTAATTGATGGATTCACATTGGAGCTCAAGAGGTGTGAATCTCATTAAACTCTGAATGAAGATATATTGATCCCAATTATAACCAAAGGCCAACAGAGCTTGCTTATGTTTCAGAGGAAAGGAAAACCTACATCATTGCATCCCAGGGAAAAAGACCCAACCAACTAACCAACCATGGATGTTGAAAAACACAAATAAATTCTATTCTTTTCTGTTAGAAAATGAAATCATGTTCTTCTACATTTTTGTGCTTAGTAAAGGTATTAAATAATAAATAGTGTTACATTTATAGTTCTGATTCAACATCATTGCTCTGGCTTTATGCCAGTTTCTTTTTTATGAAACTACCAGGTGTAACTCTGGTAAAACAAATTCATGCAGTGATGAATGAGGTTTGTCTTAATCATACTGTATGCAAAATACATTAGTTTCAGTAACAGTTGAATGTGGTCAATATACAACATACAAACAGTGCTGCTATTTAATGTTACAGAACTCTTCAGAAAAATGTCATGTACACACTCATTTTCACACTGTTTGGAGAACAATTTAAGACTCAATTAGAGTTGGGAAACCGCAATGAACAGGAGTTGCAAACGTGAATCTTACAAAGGCACATGGACAGTTGAATTCACTGCTGTGCTGAGCACCATTCTGGAAGTTAATTTCTTCTGTTAATAGCCTATAAATATGTCTAGAAATAACATATTTGCTTTCAGAAAATGTCTTCTAGAATAATATCCATGCAATCCTTTGCAGCTTTGAGATTCAAATGCTTACAGAAGAATCCCAATGTCTAACCTCCTGCTTATCAAATATTCCACAACTTTGCAGGCAGGCAGCAGTAACATAAACACTTATGAGATCAATTGCTAACCCAAAATCTTGAAAACGCAGCCAAAGCAAGCCAGCTTGCCAAGAAACTTAGGGTGAAACACGCTGATATGAAGCAGTCCAACAATTTAAAATGACAAACTAGGAAATCTCAAAATCTGATCACAGATTGTTGAGAACACACAAAAAAGGAAAAACCAGCTGGAATTATTTTTTTTTTTTTTTTTTGATGATAGAGTTCACCCAGTGCTAGTCCTAATTAAAGAGTGGCCCTGTTCCAATTTAAAATAAGAAACAATGAAAACACCCTTGTATTCAAAGCATCTTCCACAGGACCCCATTTACTTTACTGGTTTGATTTTCCTGTACAGGCACCAGCTCATTTGTATACCCCAGAGCTTTTTCCAGCCTTGAAAATCTAACAGCACTTACTAAATAGAGGCTCTTTTTTGTGCTAAGGTAAATTGAGGACATGAACTTAGTGTTATTTATATGTATTCCATTTAGACAGTTATGATAGATTTAAAGGTTAATACAAATGAGTTAATCTCACATAGTAACAACATGACATGTCCAAATACAATGGCAGAGTGGTCCCGTCTATATAGCGGGCATATTGTTTTCAAGAAACCTCAAAACAATAATGCAACTCAGTACAATGAAAAAGCTACTTTCAGATGATTATCTTGTCAAGTCAAAACTGGAGACAATCCCTATCATGTGCATATTTTGCTGAGGATATTTAAAGAAGTGAGCATTATCAAAAAATTATCAATGGTATCACAGAATCACAGAATGGTTGGGGTTGGAAGGGACCTCTGTAGATCACCCAGTCCAAACCCCCTTCCAAAGCAGGTTCACCTACAGCAGGTTGCACAGTAGCTCATCTGGGCAGGTTTTGAGTATCTCTAGAGAAGGAGATTCCACAACCTCTCTGGGCAGCCGGTTCCATTGCAATGTAACCCTCACTGTACAGAAGTTCTTCCTGATATTCAGATGAAATTTCCTGAGTTTCTTGCCCCTTAACCAGTCACTGGGCACCACTAGAAAGAGTCTGGGCCCATCCTCTTGACACCTACCATTAAGGTATTTATAAGCATTGATCAGATCTCCTCTCAGTCTTCTCTTCTCCAGGCTGAACAGACGCAGTTCCTTCAGCCTCTCCTCATAAGTGAGATGCTCCAGTCCCCTCATCATCTTTGTTGCCCTCCACTGGACTCTCTCCAGTAGTCCCTTGTCTTTCTTGAACTGGGGAGCCCAGAACTGGACACAGAAGTCCAGATGTGGCCTCACCAGCTCAGAGTAGAGGGGGAGGACAACCTCCCTCAACCTACTGGCCACACTCTTCCTAATGCACTCCAAGATACCATTGGCCTTCTTCGCCACAAGGGCCCATTGCTGGCTCATGGTCAACTTCTTGTCCACCAGCAGTCAAAGGTCCTTCTCTGTCAAGCTGCTCTCCAGCAGGTCAACCCCCAGCCTGTACTGGTGCATGGTGTTATTCCTCCCGAGGTGCAGGGCCCTACACTTGCCCTTGCTCAACTTATGTTCTTCTCTGCCCAACTCTCTATCCTGTCTAGGTCTCTCTCAATGGCGGCACAGCCTTCTGGTGTATCAGCCACTCCTCCCAGTTTTGTATCATCAGTACCAGTCACAGACAGTAGCAACAACTGCAAGAAGTACTGCACATCTAATGTACTTCACTGTGTGCTTTAGCACCATAACACATCCAGGTTCAATGGAGACACAGTGTTTCTTCCAGTTCTGAATATGCAACAGCCAGGTTGACCCACAACAGTCCCACCCCCACCCCAAAATATGCAATAGAAGCACGTTCATCTTGGTTATTTCCAAATCTTTTGGACCGCTGGGCCACTCCTTTCCCTTGCAGTTTCTCAGCAATCTTTGGGCCAGAGGGGCTTTGTTCTGGGAACAGCAGTGATGCCTGCAAATGCAGATCTGCCCATTGTCCTTCAGAAATTTTAATGAGCTGGAAAGCACTACAAATGTCCTACAGAAAACCATTCATTTAAATTATTTGACTTAGTGGGGAGTCACAGGCGTTTTTTTTAAAAGTCAAGGTCATTAAGAACGGCTCACTCAATATGAGACAAGATTTTATGACTCACAGGGGACTGGGAAAATCAGCAGCAACACTGCATATTTAAAGTATAATGTTTAGTCACCAAAGATACTTTCAGAGTTATTGCCTCCTCCTTAGGCACATTTTTTTTATTGTTGCAACAGAGCTATAGCAGTAACAAAGAAATATCTTCCCCTAAAATGCGGAGTCATACAAGTAACTGATCAGGAGGTTTGCCTTGCTGCTGTTAGCCTAAGAAAAATGGGCAAGTGAATTCATGTTTCAGCAAAGCATTATTGTATCCCACTACCCCCCCAGCCACGCAGGGAAAAATGATGTATGTACATCCAGAACAGATTAAGTAGCATTGGAGGAAGAGGATTTCTAGATGCTCTGCACCCCATACCAAAAGCTTAGGAAGACAGGAGCACACAAATATTTGAGCTTTTCTGTTTTGCTTTGTTTTCCTTGCCTGATCTTTACAAAGGTCTGTTACAAGCCAGCATAACTACTACAGTAGGTTGAATTTTTTTTTTTTTTAAAAGTAGTAATCAAAGCAGTACCATTACAAGTCTGTGAGCAAATCGTAGGCTTTCTGTGGTTACTTCCTCACCCTGTTTCCAGACCACCCTACAGCAGATTTGTGTGCCAGCCTGCACAGCCCTGTCTGCCAGGGACGGCGGGTGCACAGCCATGGTCGCAGGAGCACTAGGGCAATGGTACCTTTGAACACCCCATGGCAGAGACAAACAGTCCACTCGTCACCTGGAAAGCCTCCAGATCAACAGTGAATTTTGCTCAGAAGTAGCAATCTAAAGACTGTGGAGTTTAATAACTGCAACACATTGTTTCTGCAACATCTTTTAATGTACCACCAACAGTAAAAGTCTAAATGGTTTTATCCCAAATTGTGGTAGGTGCACTCCCCGCCCCTCCGCCTTCGACAACATCAGAAACTTCTTGACCAGTGGACCACGCATGGTGACTATGGTCACATACACACCTTGGTCGACAGACAGGGCCCTTAGCCAATGAAACACCTTGGTTGGGAGAAGTTTCTAGACCACTGATCATATATGACCACAGCTCAGATTCGACCTACATTATAAATGGAGCCCCCCTGGGGGGCCAGTTGCGGGTGTGCAGTCAGGGCTCTCCCCTTTGGTTGGGACACCACCTAAGGAAACTCCTCAAGGTTGAGAGCCCTCATCTTATAGGTGAGTGATTGTGCATTTTGAATCATCATTCCAAAGCTTGGGAACCCCTTGGGTCAACTGTGTAGTAATTGGATTCCCACTTGGTATCCTGAACCTGTGGCTACTAAATGTTTGTCAGAGTGTAAAGTGATTTTGGTTAAGAACACATTTTATCCTTGGTTTATCACCGGCTAAACAACTTTGGTCAGAAAAAAAAATTCTGCTTTGTGTTTGCTGTCCACCTGGTTTGATTTTGGTGTGCCTCCACGACACAACTCTAACTACTTGAAAATTATTAACAAAAGGAAAACGTTTGCTATTCCCATCAATATTTACAGAGGCAAAGCAAGTTTCCCTGATCCAGCTTTACCCCTGTGGTGGAGGATTCAGCATACAGCATATGACCTACATAGCAGGAAGTCAAACTTTGTTAATCCTGTCCCCCTGAGCACTGAAAAATTTGGAAATCGGACAAGATTAACGCAGTGGCCCAGATTCTCTCTGTCATTTGGGCAATTTTGCATTGCATCATTAGTCCTAATTCACCCCACATGACAATGAGCCACAAGGCCTGTTGTATTATCATCCTCCTGCTCTATGGCTAGAAAAAGCCTTCCAGGGACCCCGCTGCTGAAACGTCACTCTGTAGCTGTATATTATAAGTATAAATTACAGTAACCTTTAGGCTGCTATAACTTACATTGGAAATATCTGTATTGAATTTTAAGTATTTGCTTGGGACACACATATGCCCAGATGATTCTCTTGTCCAGACTGTTTGGATCAATATCTCTACTCAGACACAGACCTCAAGGTCAATCATAAAGCAAGCATGAGAAAAAGCGCAGGGTGCCAACATGTATTTCATTTACCTTTCCAGTATCATTATATTAGCTGTTATGCCAGTCAAGAGCCTTCCTAGAATAACCATGTCCTCCAATACCATTAGGACAACTGGGATTTGTAGGCCATCTGACTACAGGCAGTCTAGTGCTACATGAAGTGCTGCAGCTGACCTGCATCCCAACTACAGAGATACTAGTATGGTGTAAACATCTCTTCGTCCTCTCCTCTGCCTCATTGAGCTTTGCACCCATTGTATTGAAAGCAAGGGGATGTAGGACCTCCAGGATCAGGTGCTGACATGTTAGGGTTTCTGCATGGGGTTACTAAAAGTGGTCAGAAACATTTTGAATGGAACATTTCATTTTGATGAGGCTGCAGGAATCACGCCTGATTTCCTGCCAGGTCCCCTTCCCTGTTCTTCAACAGTACTCCTGGCAGGTTGACAGAGAGTGGGAGTTTGAAACAAGTTATTGCTCCAGGATTCTCTCAGAGATTGCAGCGCTCCTAAGCTGCTGGCTCCTCTACAGATCTCATTAGGCAGGATGCCAAGAAACTCAGAGTATCCCTGCTCATAAACTCCAAGGCTGCCAGCTCTGTTAGCCCACCAGGCAGAAAGAAAAGAAGCAAGAGTCTGGAAGCTCTGGAAATGTGCAACTCCTTGGCATCCCAGGCAGCCAGAGCATCCAGGCAGAATTCCTCAAGCTGGGGACCCCAGAGCTTCTGATGCCTCTAGTTCCAGGTGTCACTAACTTTGGACTAGATGATCACTGTAGGTCCCTTCCAACTGAAAATATTCTATTATATTCATTAAGAATTTAAAAAATACTCATTTTAATTTCAAATTAGAATAAAATCAAATTAAACAAATCTATCAAAATCCTCTGCAAAATGGCATGATCTTTTTTCATGCTGTTCCACTTAAATAACGGGCTGTTATGGTTTGGCTTGTGTACAACACATCTTGTGGTCCCATTCCCTGAACATACAGATTGTACCATTACTCAGCAGACAGCTTTCACCACATTAATTGTCTCCTCACCCTTCCTCTTTATCCCAGGTATTCACGCTCTCCCAATTTTATTTTCAAAACCAAGCCCTTTAGAGAATAACATGTTTTGCGGGGTTTTCCCCTTTAAACATACCTGTATAGCCATACAACTCGAGAGAAAGCAACAAAACTTAAAAAGACACTAATTTCATATCTTCATGTTGGCTAAGTTGAACAGGATTTATTTTTCTGAAACCCCTATCACCACAAAGCTTTATATGCAGGTCAGCAGGCTTATGTAACAGTGATGCATCTGGCTCTCTGTCCCAAATAAGTAAGGCAGAATATGCTGTGACTGCTACATAACCTTGTGCACTGTTCATCAAAGGCTCATACCCATCTTTTTTTTTTCTATTAAAGGAGACCCACTGAAATCTCAGTCTTCAGTTTTCCAAAGATCTGTAATTGTTACATGTTCTTAGCCTGGTGCTTACAATCAGACACACTGGATCATTTTCATAAGGCTTTTTTTTTAAAAAAATTCACTAATGCCCACCCATTCAAGTACAATTTTGTTTCTGGAAAGAGAAGACTTTGAGTTAATTCATGTTAGTTGTATTTTAATATACTGGTTTAGGTTCAGTTGTTAACTTGTGAGTTCACTCCATCACATTTTTACTGCTGCTTCTTGCTCTGCCTTTTCCTTTGACCTCTTCCATTTTGTCACACATGCACCAGTCACCCCTGTGAAATGGCCATGGCAATGGTCAGGGACTTCGTACGTGTCCACAGAACACGGCATGGAGGAGAGTCTATCCAGACTTGGATGTTGTAAAAGTCTTCTCTCCATTAAAAATAGGTCAAGGTATTGTGAAGGGAAGGCGACACAAGTCAACAGCAGGTGCCCAGGTCTCACGCTGAAATGAAGTATGCATAGATCCATGACATGCACTCGCACTTGAGAGCAACAGATTTGATCTACTACAGTAGGCACCATGAAGTATTTAATTCAGGTATCAAACACATGTACACATCTATGCAAATCCCAGTTCTAGATCAAGAAGGCAACTCTAACTTGTAACTTCACCCTCCAGCTAGCATGGAAATGAAATCACTGGTTTTCTATAAAAATTCTAATATAGTTAAATGCAAGGTGATACACTAGGAACAAGGCATGCAGCCTATGCTTGCAGAATGGTTGATGATGCCCAGAACAGCACCAAAGAAGGATCAGAGTCAGCACGACTAAGTACAAACCAGAAAGATCAAACAGGACTTGGCATGCAAACTAGCAGGCTGATTGACAGACAAGCCTTTGACATCTCTCAGGGGCACCTACACTGAGTAGCATATGTGAAGAAGGATTTCCCTAGCATTACTCCTGAGTGTGAGACTTTTCAGAATAAATGGACCATTCTGAAGGCATGGCTTCACATAATTTTATTTTTTTTTGCATTTGATTCCATTTTTACCAAAAATTAAAATATTGACATGAGGCCAGGACAAAAATTCAATACCGAGTTCACCAAAACCAATGGTTTTATCTGCAGAAGTATAGCTCTAAAACTTCCTAAATTCGCATCTGTAATAGCATTCAGAACATGGCCTGTTAAGTTCATCCACAGAGCAGGCTCATCCACTGAGCAATTTTATGCTCAGTTAATACATGCAGTGCTATACTAAGCCCAGTTAATCAACACTATCTATTCTGAAAGCAGGAAAAAAAAAATCTGTACGTCTATCACACTCCATCAGCTTTCCCCACACACTTTAAGCAATTAGTTTCAAAGGCTTCCTGACTAAATTTACATAAAATACGTCCTTCCCTCCTATAACTTGTTAATACATTAGACTATAATTTTATAAGAAGTTCTTGGAGATCACCAGTGGCAGACAGGTATCAGAGATGACACTATGCCTCGAGCACACAGTCTCAGGAATTTATGAGGGCAGCAATTTCCTGGATCACCTCATCACCTTGAATGGATTTACACGCCTGTGGAGCAAGAATGCTATTTACTGTCAGAGATCTTCTGGGTCTGTCTGCAGACAGAAGGCTATGGATGCAGATAACCTCTGCATTTTTAAGCTCTGCTTTGAATAGGCGAGTGAGAAAAGAACAGCTATCAATGGACATAAAGTAACAGGTGAAAGATCAGCAAGACTCACTGGAAAACCTCTGGAAGAGGGAACTTCAACCATTTGCAAAGGGAGAAGCATGTGGAATGATCTGTCTGGATAAGATTTGAGGGGTGGGCTTCTTATGGCCAAAATGTTTGGTTATTAAGGTTTTTTAGCGAGGACTTCAGCTGGCATAGCTTCCTCAGCTAGGTCAGTTCTAGGCTGATGGCTTAGGCAGGTGGTGATGTATTTGTGGCTTTCAGTTAACAACTTGGTCTTGCAAACCCTCCTCACACAGATCTGTTCAAGAGTGTTGGAATGGGAACAGCATATTCAGGAGACTTATAAGATTAAGCCCAAAGTACTAGGACACAACAGTTCTGTTGGCAATAAGCTACTGCAAACAGTTGCATAAGCTGAAGAAAAGCAAGAGCACTAGCTCCAAGCTTCTGCTTTTAGCATTATATTTACAGCTTTTCCCTGACTGTGCATATATTAAACAGATTGCAAACTTGTAGTGAGTGCAGGGAACAATCTGGCTATTTATAAGGCAGTTAACCTTTAGGAATGACCTTTGTTTTAACATTAAACTGGTCTGCTTCATGTTCAGAGGACTAGCTTGGAAAAATGAGAAAATATTCCATAACTGTTGGTGACAATAGCCAGAAAGAAGATTTCAGCCCTGCACTCTGAAAGATCTTGGCTGATACAGACTGTATAAAGATGGAGTCAATGCAATCCTGAGGCTGCGACGAAGCACAGGCTGTGGCAGACTGAAGCGACTCTAGAGCACATGCCAGGTTGGGGGAGAAAAATATTTTTTAAAAAATGCTTTTCTGACATGATGACTTTTCACTGTGTAGTATTCCCATTGACTTTCTTCTAATCAAAACAAAGATACCACACCTATCTTTGTTCAGAAGTTACCTGCCAGTATCAGCTAACAGCTGGAATCCTCAACCATATCATTTATCTAGTATTAAGCTGGGATGAAAAACCTAGAAACAATGATTGGCATGACACCATTCTTCTGATCTTACTTCAGTGTTTTCTTGTTTCCAGGGCAACTCACAAAACTCATGTAAGAAAATCCCTGTCATAATTGAAAAAATAGATTTTTATTTTCAGATCTGGTCAACCCATCCATTAAGAAAAGGAAATGAAATCAAATGAAATTGAGAGCTGCAGTAACATTGCCGTAGGATAAACACAATGTTGTCATTGACTACATCTGTGGAAACAATTAGCTGAAAGTACAACACACTGTTGTTTATGGAGGTCCTGGGCTGATCTTCTCAGGTTACTTCTATCTTAGTAAGCAATTTCATGAAAGTATTTCAAAGATATTGTGAATACTATACCTTCATTATGCCTTCTTTAATTTGCTTGGCTGATTCAAAATTAACTTTCTGATAAAAGACTGTAGGAGCTGGAACCTACCTACTTCTCACCTTCAAAGACACAAAAACAGTGAAGTAACCTTTGGTTTTCTTCAGGGAGAACATATGATGGTCTAAAATGCATACTAATACCATGAATTATCCAAAATTACAACAGGTAGCAACAAGCATTTTGTTAGGTGTAATGATACAGATTAAACATGAAAAACCATAGAAAGAGTATAATTAACAACTAGATAGGCAGAATTCAACTAAATACCAATTCCACTATTGCTTATGCACTTCACTGGTGGATGGTTCACACCACTCACCCCAGTCTTCAGCAGTGCAGAACTGTTCTAGCCCCAAGACACACAAAGCTTCAAAGATTTCCTCTTGCTCCATAAGGAAGACAAACCTAGAGGTTTATAAGGAGACCAACTACAACCAGTCCCACTCCACTTCAGCAAACAGGAGAAAAGAGATAAGTCTCCATCTGCTTCCAGTTTGTTTGTTCTCACTGGGAATATTTGAAGAGGAATTTGAGGCAGGCCATACTCCTCTCTTTCCAGCATATTTGTCCAGTACAATCTTGCCCCAACTAACTAGGATTCACTACATTTTACACTATTACCATCAATAATTCCAGCCATATTTTCTAAATATGAAAAATGAGGTCTGGAGTTTAAGAAACATGCCCTCTGTCATTCAGCAAAGCACCAGGGATACTTTTTTTTTTTGCATTTAATTCTATTTTTACCACAAATTAAAATATTGACACTAGGCCAGGACAATAATTCGATACCAAGTTAACAAAAAACAATGGTTATATCTGCAGAAGTATAGTTCTAAAACTTCCTAAATTCACATCTAATTAATACCTGTTCTACACTGCTATCTGACTCAGTGTAATGTAAGGTAAGTTGTAATGATATATCTGGAAAAAAAGAAAAACTTCATTTCCGACACAGGAACACAGATTATTGGAAGTGAGGCTTCATGTTTTCATGGTCTGAATTGTTCACACGGCAATTGTACAAAGAAAGATTGTTCAGAAGAGAAAGTAAAGGGAAAAATTTCACATTTCTAGAGAACTAGTGAAGATCAGACGTTCAGCAAAGTACAGATCCCCTGCTTCTTCTATCTCATAAACTATATCACAAAATAATATAATTTAGGAAGTCTAAGAAGAAGTCATGGCACGTGTCTCCTCAGAAAAGTGTTGCATTGTTTATGAGGAGAAAATTCAACTCAAAAAAGAGGAAAAATGAAAATATTTTTATATTTTAATATAAAATATTGCAGCACCTGCTGCAGTGCTCTTTAATGATAACAGATGACCTCCTCTTTTGACTGAAGGCCTCTGGTTGGAGATAATGCATCTAACGTATTACCAGCTATACCTCATTCATTTCCAGTTTACATTTTGTATCTCCCCAGGTAATCATCATTTAGTGATACAGAAAAGGCAATTCAAATCTTCCTTACACCCAGAAGTCATTTTATTCTAAGTGATTTGAATTAAGGGATGTTGGTAGGCTCATAGGGAAAAATAGACTTTCACTGAAAGCATGAACTAATTTTAAAATAAAATGGTTCATTCACCCTTATTTCTTTCCACCCTTCCTCACTCAATTATAAATAGATTTTCATGTGATGTCTTTGAAAGATTCATCAACAGCACTGGGATGAACTAGTTCAACTGGTGTGCTCTTCCAATGGATAGCAGCTCCACAGCCCATAGCCTGTTCCGTGGCTCACCTCTGTGCACAGGCAGCTATGAGGAAGAGAATGACTGTGCTTCCTCTCCATTCAACCCCCAGGCCAGCATTTAACTTGCAGTACTAGACATCAGAGACAAAGGTCAGTACTCTAAGTCATTTTTAGCCCAAAAAGCTGGAAGAGATTGTCACAGCTAATTACCCAGACATTCTGTATGCCATACTTTGCTTGAACATACAAAGCTGCTAAGGGTTATGTGGCTGATTATCCTGCAAATTCCATAGCCTTGAGCCTGAGAAGGAGCACCAAGCTCATAAAGAATGATGCCAGACAAACTTCCAGGTACATTCACTTCATTAATATTTCTTATGGAGGCATTACATTTTCTTTCTTCACTTCAAAATATGGAAACCGCTGTCTTTTGTGGAAGCAAAAGGAAATAGACACATTCCTCCAAACTTCCCACATCATTGTGCAAGGGATTTAAGCACACAGTTGGGCATTCAGTTACCCATCTTATTTTGGTGCCCAGCTGCCCTGGATATATGGGCCATGCCTATCCTCTTATCACTGTAGTCTAAACCTTGAAACATGCTCAGCAGTGCTTTGCCTGTGGCTATCTTTTCATAAAACTAATACACAGAGGAGACTGCCCTGTATTCAATATATCTACCTCATCTCTGACAGGAAGAAGAATAATGTGAATGCTTCTCTGATCCAGCAAATCCTCGGTTACACAAGGAACAAGCAATATGAATAACAGCTTTTCAGGGGCAGACCTATTTTATTAGCAGAGACTACACACTAGTGAGAACTATTGGGAGAATTTTTATTTCAATGAGTCTAATGTTATTCAGTCTGCTCAAGTAATGACCATCTTGAGATGCCTAGGTGGGTGTTAGCTGTAAGGGTTAACTGCTCTACCTCTCTCCCACCTTTCTGACAGCACCAAAATTTCTGAATTGAAACAAATACCAATATAAGCAAACTACAAATACCTAACCGTTCCCTGTGTCCCACCAAAGAGGGGGAAGCATCTTTTCTTTCAAGTTCTCTCTTACCTAATTAAATCACAAAATTAAACAGAATATTCCAACATACTAAATTACTTCTGTCAAAAGATTCAAAACCAGCAACTGCTGTCTCATTAGCTGCTCTGCAGCTGTGTGAAACAACACAACAACCAGCTAATGCAAAAGCCATCTCTAGCCCATGATCTGGAGGAGGGAGCGGGTAGAAGTTTGTGTCTGCCAGTTGTATGCTACATCTTCTACCCCTTCCCTTTTCTCCAGAGGAGACCTCATTTCACAGCCAAACTTTTTAGCTGGTTCTTGAGCACAAACAAAACCACCTTTGTGCTGGGAAGGAGGGAAGAAAAGCAATACAAATGGAATTGCTGATGCAGAATCTTTCTTTCCCTTTTTCCCCCTGCAGAAAGCTGCCAGGACAGCAGCAGCCTCTCGCAGTGAGCGGGCCGACAGTCTCGACAAAGCAAGTCACAAAACTGATCTGGCTTTTCAGGGCCAGACAAAAAGGAAAAGAGCGGACCCTTCTAAAGCAATGAGAGGTTTCCTTTGTAGGACTGAAGGCTGAACGAAGGCTCACAAGAGACTACGACTTTAACTCTTTCTTTTACATCACTGGTTTAGGCTTGAGTGTTATTTCACAGGCTTAGCCAGCAACTTCAATTGGTGGCACAGTTGAGCTGTGGCTACAGGAGTATTTTCAGACTTGGTTTCCAATGGAAACAGAGCATTCATCATTACTGTGCCTCTCCGTACCTGCATTCCTTGTGAACCCAGTGACCACATTTAACTAAAACCAACTTAGGGAAAAAGCCTCAAACTTCCTACAGGTTTCCAAGAATTCAGAGGCCTAGTAAAAGAAAGCAACTCCCACAATAATTTTCCTCACTATAGAAAAAACTATACAAGTTAGGATTTTTCCCCCTATAGAGTTCATGTGGGTCCTCTGTGTACCAAAATACGGCAACATTTCAGCTGGGGCACAAGCCCCTGGAATGACTGTCAGAATTATTCAACTCACAGGCAAATCTGATTCAGAAATTTGATGTTTCTTCCCACTTAAAACCTCTCATTCCTTTATCATCAGGACAGGTCACCATGACAGACCAGCACTAGCATTTAATGACGTCTGTTACCTAACTGCTCTGTAATCTAGTCTTTTCTCCCATGAGATGAAGTGTCTAGACCTCACCAGCACTGGGATGTGTGCTTCAACAACTGTATTCAGCAACGTGGACTTACTTCACCTTCACAGAAACCACCCTTTCTTGGTTTTCAAAATATCCAAACAATATCTGCATCCCCGAGAGCAGGTTCACACATGGGATCCGTATCAGACTGTCCTTTGACAATGTGATTGCAGACTGCAACAAATGAACATCATATATGCCATAAGTCATGAGCTTTCCCAGTGAATAGCACCTCTGTAATTACTAACCTGTTCCACACGAAACTGGCTTCAAGTGCCAGCCTTTCTCATACTCCGTAAGTCAAGGGCTTAATTCACACGGGACTAAGTGCTCATTCGATGGACATGGCATTACATTAATCAGGGTGCTGGTTGTAAGCACCCCTCAATTATTTTATTTATCTAGATAGCCAGATCCTTCACTGTCTTTACATTGGTAATGCAAGGTTACTATAGCAACCTCTGTGACCTGCATAATCAAGATAGCAGAGAAGACCTGATAGCTGAATTAATGTATTTATAGCTATGAATAGGAAACTTTAAAGATTAAAGATTAATGGTCTATGAAATTCATATATACTCTACTCATGATGTTACATTTATCCCATTTCATCTCCTTTTCCAAATACATTGATCTTTAAATGCTAAACTAGAATACATGATACAATATATTAAGACAACACTATTTAAATTTGCGGTTTATTTTCTGTTTTCAGTTTAGCACACAATTAAACTACTTCATGAAGTTCAAAGACTAATGTACATTTTACACTATGGTTGATAAATTTATTAGTATCTTGTAAAAGTTAGAGTTCTTAACCAGATTTGCAGATTATATACATTTCCTCAATATTTTAAACAAGCAAACTCAGAACTAGTTAGCCAGCTTATGGAACATTAAGCACAGAGATCACATTCTCATTCAATTTGCTTTTTATTTTCCTGCACTCAACAAGTTCTTTTTAAGAAGTGACTAACTTTCTTTCAACTAGAGACTTGCTTGCCAGCAGTCTACTACAAGTTCATACAGATCAATATAAATTTAAAAGTTTGCCTGACAGCTCTTCTGCAGACAGAAGACGACATTGGTCCTGAATCTAGGGCTGGATTGAAGTTGCTCACACAACCAGGATGGTGACATGAAGGAGATGTACGTGGAGGGAGATACTGGGGAACTGAAATAATTATTTTTTCTCTTTTCTTTTGCTGGAGTGTTATTAAAATACAGGTTCAGCTATTGTAAGAATGTCAGGCAGCAACCAGAGTTTTAGTCTGCGTTTCCCTCATTACTACTACACAAACTGCCTGAGTGTGCACACATGATCATCTATCAGAAAGGCATGGGTAGCTCGATCTGGCTTTTAACTGCTTCAGTTCCAGGACAGGCAAGAAATTCTCATTCTGAGTAATCATCCAAGCAAAAGGGACAAAACAGTGGATTTTCAAGTGAGACTTAAGTAGCATATACATCATATGGTAACCTTCCATGCAGTCACAAAATTCTGTCTCTATGTGATAGTAAATAAATGATCTTTGTTCTCTCTCAGTCAAGTTCTGTTTTTTTTTGTTTTTTGTTTTGTAATATATGTCTTGCTAATACAATTCTTCTCTGAGCCAACTCCTTCTCCCAAAGGCAGCAGGATTACCTTTCTATTTTCAGGAAGGAGGGAAATTGAGCTTCAAAATGCAGTGCCTCAAAGCCATACATTTTAAAAAATGCTCCACTAACACTGGAGGAGCTGACACGGACGAACTAAATCCACTATAAGAATCTTCTATCACCGCAGTCTTGACACAAAATGCAAAGCTTTTTTGCCCTTGGAGTCTCATAAAGCAGACAGCGGCTTAAGGGATTCTTGGACTGAACAGCTCTGTTGTCAGATTTTGGGGTTTTTTTGTTGATTGGTTGGGTTTTTAGTTTTGATTTCTTACTGTGAGTCATTTAGCTAAGAAAGAGCTTTTGTATCTTCTGCATTTGGCCTTTTCTTCTCATTGCTTCTATTGCAATCTGTAGATGGCATAGGAAGGATAGGCCCTCACAAGTCCAGTGAAAAACTTGATTTTGTTAGTCCACAGCTATTTTCCATCAAAAATATTAATTTCAAAGATATCCAGTTAAGACTGGGGAGGGAAGGCACTGACTAAATTGGGTCCAACTACCTGTTTTCCCGGTATTGATAGAGTTCTACTTAATTCCAATCAACTTACATAATTGACACCAACCCAAAAACCATCACACCATATGTCTAACTTCACACTTGCAATGTTTAGACTTATTTCCCTTTGATATTTTAAGGCTTTTGGCTAGGATTTTTAAAACTTGCCTTCCTTAGCCTCCCAGCTATATTTAAATGGCCTTTTTTTAAAAAAGTGCTGAGTATGTCACACTGTCACAGAGGTCTGAATGGGACTTAGCTTTTCTTGGTGGCATTTTCTCATGTCATGAGTTAATCTTCAGAAAGTCTCCGACTGCACTTTTTGCAACACTCATATCAACCACCAAGCAAAAATCTTCCTATGCTCCTAGCATAACAGAAAGATGAGAAGAGTTTTTTTTTTGGCCCATCACCATTGCATTCCCTTGTGCCTTTGAAAATCAACATTACATCTCTCCAGTTAATATGACCGTACATCAGTTCTTATCACCTCTTTGCACCCTCCTGTGTTCTAAGCCTTTTATTTTAATTGACTTAAGAAAAGGTTTCACCAGAGAGGACAGCATGCTGGCTAGCAATTAAAATATATCAACATCATTTCTGCAACCCTCATTCAAATCCTAGCTCATCTCTTTCATCTTTTGCAGAAAAGGGTCAAATAGTCTCTAAAAACAATGCTAAGACAAGGAAAACCATCAACAGATGTATCAAAGTGTTGCCTAAAACTTTTATAAATTTTGTGCTAAAAGTTTCACTCACTTTTGTTCATAAAAGTAGCCTAAAATATCTTATCTAAAATATCTGTCTAAAAACATGTCTAGTAAAATCCCTACTGGTGCAAAGACTGGTTTTTTTCCATCCCACCAGGATTTTCATCAACAAATAGCAATGCTGACATCATCTGCATTTTAAGGGTGACTTTGTGGGTCACTCTTAGGTCTAACCTAGTGTCTAAAGCACAAGAAAATTGGATTCAGCTTCTCTCTCCTCACCCGACTTCTCGGGAAATGTTGGGGAAGTCACTCGCCTCTCTGTGTCTTAGCTGTCTCCTTGTAAAAACAAGGATGTAAGAACTACTTCAATGTTTAAACACCTGGTTAACCCTCAGTATATTTTTAGTTAAGTGTCTTTGGTGATTGAAGTTCAAGAAATTTCATTATATGCTTAAACATAGACTTAAGTGGTTTTGCTGATATGGCACTGCAGTGTACAGAGTATTCCCATCTTTATGGGGATATTAAAATATTTTAAGCTATATAAGAATGTATTTTAAGCTCAGGAACCAAGTCAATATTTTCTTTCTTAAATCCCAGGCAATCATGTCGATTCTGCCTTTGTTAAAGAATCAATGTGGTACTTGGCTGCATGTGTCCAAATTGAAGCCATTAATCTCTTCTGTTTGTCACTTCCAGATTAAAGTGGTTTTGCAACGAGAGATAGCGTAGCATGCTCCTGATGTTGAAACAAAGCTCCCTCTCAGGAGGCTCTACTTATGTGTAAAGGATGAAAACGGAATGTTTTATGAAGAGCACCACAAGTAACAAGGAAATTGTTTGTCTATTCATTCAAGCTTTGATCCTGCCTAACTGAAGTGAACTATATTTTACTATCAGCTTTAACAGGAGCTATTTTTTTGCTGCTAAAAGCATGCAAGTAAGTATTTAATACACCCTTAACAGCAAATAACCTTTTGGTCCCAAGTTACCACAGCTTTTTCAAGGCTGTATGATTCATGGAATCACAGAATCATAGAATGGTTTGTTGGAAGGGACCTTAAAGATGATCTAGTTCCAACCCCCCTGCCATGGGCAGGGACACCTTCCACTAGACCAGGTTGCTCAAAGTCCCATCCAGCCTGGCCTTCAACACCTCCAAGGATGGGGCGTCCACAGCTTCTCTGGGCAACCTGTTCCAGTGCCTCACCACCCTCATGGTGAAGAATTTCTTCCTGATATCTAAGATAATTATGAGAACAAAGACCATACGTTTGCAACTGTCTGAAAAGTACCTGGATACAAAATTTGGGTTTTTGTTTGTTTGTTAGTTTTTGTGTTTTTGGGGGGCTTTGTTTGTTTTGCTTTGTTTTTTTAGTAAATACCTGCTTTTAAAGGCATTTCCTATTTTGTGAAACATATTTAGGAGAAAGGAAATATATTTTTATTTAGACAATTTTTTAATATTTTGGTACAGAGCACAGAAAACAAGTTTGATGTCATAGAGCCTGACCTACTGATGTGTTTGAAGGTACCTTTAGTGATTTACAAAAACATCTAAAAGGCAGTTAAAATGTTAAATGCCCATTAATAATTTTGACTTTGTCTAACTTAGCAAGTAATGAAGTGCAATAGGAGCAGATAGAGCAGAGCTGGTGTTAAGGACCCGATATCCATTACTTACAGGTTTTGGGGGGTGATTGTGGAATAGCATTAGTTTGGTCTGATGGACTGAAAACCATCAGCAGCTGGAGAGCATTTTCCAGTTTAGATTTACTTAGAAGAATTCTATTTTGCCTACTCCATTATGTTATCTATAGTGCAGCAAAGAAGGGTGAACAGGAGATTAATTTCAAAAGTGCAAACTAAACACTCAGGCCAACACATCCAATCTGAATGCAAGTTAGGGATTTATACCGGCTAGACATGTCTCTGTATCTTTGTAAATCTGGCACTGCAGACATTACTCCTCATGTTTCTCCTTCTGAAAATCTGTGAGGTCCAATCTGCAAAGAAGGGAATCACTAGTACATGGTGCACTGCATAAATGCTGCTACATACATTAATACACTACTTAAGGAGATGTCTTCAAAAAAGAAAGTTACCTTTCCATCTGAAAAATATTCCATCTACTATAGCTAAAAGCAAAACCTACATTGTTACAATTAACTTAAGGATATCTTTGTTAGCTAAAGTCTAAATAACAATTTCCATCTCCCATGCAGCCCAAGAGAAGTGTTACTTCACTTCTTGCATTTTTCTGTCATTGCTCGCTCTCCATCTTCCCCTAGATGAACTCTCTAAACAACAGCAAAAGAGATTGGGGCAAAGATGCTCAAAAGCATGCCTTTGCATGTTCAGCTGGGGAGAGTGTACAGAACATTAGTTCTTCACCTCTGGAGACCCTCTTTACAACCTTACTTAATATGAATGTGCTGGATCAATTTGTCCCTGTTACAATGTGAGTCAATCATTTCTTATAAAAGCTATGAAATAAAAAAGTATTGCTCATCAGCACTCAGAATTTTTTACAACCTTACTTAATATGAATGTGCTGGATCAATTTGTCCCTGTTACAATGTGAGTCAATCATTTCTCATAAAAGCTATGAAATAAAAAGTATTGCTCATCGGCATTGAGAATTTTTGCTTTTACTCACAACAACTAGTTTTCTTCAGCATTAGCTTTCTATTCACTTCCTCACAACAGTCTGGTATGGTATTTGACAAGACAGCTTTCAGTTTTATCTGTCGTAGGTCAAATGACATCTACATTTGAAAAAAAGTCTTAAACTATATTAAGGAATTTTTCAAAATATTAGATCTGCATCTGCTGAATTAGCTATTCAGTATAATCAGAGACTTTAAAGATCTTTAAAGTATTTAAATTAGCGTTTTAATTAATGCTTTACAAGCATTGATTAAAAATAAACTACCAAACATGCAGAATCTACTGTACGGCAATAAAACCCCAAGAATGACTGCTTTCTCATTTAGATGGGTAAAACTATTTTGCCTTGACTAGTATACAGCATAAACAAGGAAGATATCCTTCTCTTATTTGTCTGGATCAAGATTATCTCCTTTTATTTTTTAAGATTTGTCACCAAGACTAATGCTGCCTGCAATTGTGTGAAATTAACAGTTTTCCCATTTTTATTTCAAAGGTAAAAATAAAAAATCCAAAAGCAAACCAGATTCTGTTTCAAATGAGTGAATTTGTGTTGCATTTGTAATCCAACAGGCTGATTGATTTCATTTTTGTGGCAGTGTACAGCACAGCCTGTGCCCTCCCCTGGGCACGTACAATGCAGGGACACGTAAGGTGGGAGGCACGTCCAGGAGTAATAAATCAGAGGGTCTCCTCTCTGGAGACAAAACAGCAGCAAGAAGGGAACATCACAAAGCATGTTCACACCTGAACATTAGTCACTCCGATCTGGGTAAAAAAATCACCTTTAGACCTAAATATGTATTCATACATAAAAGTTACAATATCGTATGTATTCTTTTAAGATAAAGGGACCTGCCACAGCTCCCTGCTGAAGGGCTGGCGTGGCGGTTTTTTAAAAGCACTGCAAATCATTTAAAGAACTGAACAAATAAAAACATTTAAACAACTATCATTACTTACTGATGTCAGTCTGTGTGTGCAGGGGCACGTAACAGCAGGCATTTATTATTTCTGTTTGCATTCTAGCATGTGTATAATGCAGAAATGCTCAGGTTAGGGGGAAATCTCTGAATAGCTAGCGCTGTGTAATGTTCTCCCAGCCGAACCCAAAGTCAAACTCAGATGTCACATCTTACAGACCAGGCATTCTTGGTGAGGAAATCTGATCTTCTCACTCTTTTCCTTCATGCACTGCAGGAACCTGACTTTTAAAGACATTTGGATAACCATGGAAGGACCTGACTAAAATCTCTTTACCAGAGACACTCTCTACCTAGCCAGTATTTTTCTCCACTCTTCACCAAGACATAATGTCTGCCTCTTACTTTCTTCAGTAAGAGAAATCATAACTTTCTTAACGAAGTTTCAGAAGATCCTCCAAACTTTGAACTCCCTGTATTTCTATCCCACAAGTCTTTACATATTAATTTTCTTAAACCTCAAAACAAACTGCCATAGCTGAGTACTCTTTTATTATGCCCTTACTAACAGTTTTTCCACATTACAATGAATAAAACCAGGTCCTAATCAGGTGACCTGAGGTTGCTTTTTATCTCCGTGCTCCAGTAATCTCCTTATCAATCTGTATCAAATCCAAATATCTCAATGTTCACCAGGGCAGGAGGTTTGATTCTTAAAACCGGCACCAAACACCCTCAGCTCTCTCTCCTTACAATTAATCCTAGCTCCAACTCCATCTGTTGTCACCTGGAACCTGCCTTTTAAAGGTTTGAGGCACTGAAACTCTGTTCACCCAGATACATGATATCTAGTAAGGAATCACAAACAGATGCTTCAGTTAAAAAAAAAAAAAAAAAAAGTAGCACTAAATTACTTTGTGCATTTCTGCTGAATTACCTTAATGTACTGCTGACCCTTTACAAGTTCTTTGGCATAAAAGTGTCTCCTTATCAGAACATCCCTGTATTTAAATTAAAGATACTTTCGCAACAAAGACAATAGCATGGATTCGCACAAAGATGCTCTGAGGATAAACATCAGCATTGACTTTCACACGAAGAGTACAACTGCTGCCTTACAAGAGCTGGCAACAGGCCATTGCTTCTCAGAGCAAGAGTAAGCTTCAAATCATGGGACTTCTCTCCTACAATTGCACTGGACACTTATCTTCTCAGAAACAAAGCCAGAAACACTAGCAGTTTGAACACTGATTTGAAATGTACAGAGCGAGCATGAGTTTTCTAGGACAGTCTGGAAAGAGAAGAAATGTGAATTGTAAAATACTTTCCTACAGCCTTTTTGGAAATACTACTCACTAGGCAATGTTTTCTGCTACAATACTAGACCAAGCTAGTAAATGAGTACTAATCCTTTGACTTGAAAGGAGTTTTACCCAATTGCAGAAGCAGAGGTTGCAGTACTCTGTGTACTATGTAATATGTATGTGCAATATGGGGTACATGAAATGAGACACAGAGGAGAAACAGCATCAAGTTTTGTTCTAGAATGTTTGGTGCCACAGGAGTGTCAGACCACTTGTGAGTAATGCAAGTCTTCCTAAATCCTTACCATTTAAAGCCTTTATTCTCTACTTGTCATTCTTTAGAAATTTGTAAAATATGTTTTTGGCAAAGTACTTCCTGGCTTCACTGCTCTAGGTTTTGGCGTCTGGACTCCTGCTGTAAAGATCTCACTAAAGGTCACAAAATTGTTTATAAATTAAATTAGTTCTTCCATGCTAAAAATTATTAAGTCTTCTAGTCTATGATCTCAGTCTTTTACGGAACTGAAACTGTTAAATCACTCTGAAAAAAAGTTCTCCCTTTCCTGTGGGAGAGACTACAATGATATCCTGGACTTTATCCTTGACATAAAAATGCTTCTATTTAACAGCCCTAGAGAGAATCTTACACTCTTCACAGGACTTGCAAAGGGGCAATTTGTATCTGTGAGAATTTCACAAGATAGAAAAAAATGGTATTGCCTGTTGTATTTTTTTAATGGCAGCTCCTAGCTCAGTGGTGTGGAGTGCTGCAAAAGCCTCCTGGAGCAGAGATCAGGTGGAGGGGGCCAAAGGGACAATATAAACTAATTTGTTACATGGCTGTATGGTTTATGGCATTTCCATATTCTTTATCATACTCCTATCACCTGCACATACAGTCAACACGTAGGTAGGAAGACAGAGAGAGGGAATAGTACCTGCAGTGGGAGAAGGTATGCTACTGAACTTCTAAGGGCGGATGCAGGTCATTGACATGAGAAAAGGAGGTTCAAGTGAACAGTTTTAGATCACAGACTGAACCAAATAATGACAGATGATTAAGACATCTGGGAAAAAGGGCATATAGGCAAAGCAGCATGGATGACGATTTCACAGAATTTGTTTTGAATAATATTCAGGGTGAACTATAAGTAGCTCAGAGAAATAAGCCTAATCTCAGTGAATTTACAATAATAACTGCAAACAGTGCTGTTAAAGAGCTGCCGTAACAGACTCAGGAGCTGCCTTGGTGTTCAGAACCAGCAACGAGTACGGAGAAGGCTAAGCAGGAGCAGTGCAACCAAGAGCAAACTGACCTAGTCTCATCCCACTGCTTACAACTATCTTGATGTCTGCTAGGTGCTCACTGGGGGAAGAATCACAAATTCCAGGAGAAGCTAATATGTGTCTGAGAAGGCACATCACATACTGCATGCTGGGAACCAACCTCGGTGTGCCAGCAAAGCCCCTGAGCAACCAACTGGCTAAGAGACACCGCTGAGCCTCCAAGAGAGTTTCAGAAAAACTGCCAGGAAAATGTATGTGCAGTACCAAGTACTATTAGCTGGTTTCACGCTTTTTTTCCAGAATACAGCATTTGGTGTTCATTCTTCTAAATGTGTACATCACTTCTAAAAAGTGAAGAAAGCGTGAGAGCATTAGAGGTATTCAGGGAGCAGCACACCCAGTTCTATCAGATTATGCAGTTCGGTGGTTGCTACACATTAAATATTGATAGAATGAATAATGTCTTTCAACAAAGACTTGAGTTACCTTGGTACTTGTTGAACTCATGGCAGACTTCTATAATTCCTCATCTGGGTATAACTATGGCAGAAAATGAAAATAGGTAAAAAGTTGATGTGACAAGCACATGTTTAAATGATTTAATACTGGATAGATATTTGCCTTTGGTGGTCATGAAGTCTTAGGTGGATATTAAAGGGTGATCTATGTTGATCATGATTTGATTAGATGGACTCAAATGGCAAGCAGATGTTCTGTCAGACTTGGTGAGAAGCAACATAAAAGCCTCTCTGACCCTAGCACAGCTGTGATATTCACACTGCTGACTAGAAATTGTCCTATTAAAGATTTCTAGTAACTAGTTCCAAACTCATCTTCAGATTCACACCCACCAATGACTGCAGAAAGGCAACCGGAGACAGTACTATATATGTAAAAATTTAAAGCCCAGGCTAACTATATTATGTCAAAACCTATAGTCATTACTCTTCCCCTCCCCTCCACATGCATATTAAGGTAACTGACTTGCTTTGGCATCTTTAAATAATTAAGCATCTTTATCATTCAGGCAAATCTCATGCTATTTTCAAGCAAAAGGTACATTTCCAGGCTTTCATAGGAAGCTACGAGGCTTGGTCTGCCTGTGCCTCTGTTACAGGAAGCCGTAGGAATGCCTCCAACTTGACCCAGTGTTTCTTGTGTAAATGAAGTGGCACATGTTCCTGCCAGCTCCCCTCTGTTTGGGGTTGTGCAGATACATCCAAATTCTCCTTTAAGTCAGTGTCTACATCTTCAGTCCACTCAGTTCATTTGGATTCAATTTCAGCTTTGCATAGCAAGGTGCAACTTAATCCTCAGGAAGCAATGGATTTTGAGGGGACTGCTCAAAGAATGAGCTCTTAGTGTAATGCTGAGCAAGGGCTTCAGCCATGAAACTACAATTTTTGCTTGCAAAAAATTCTCCCAAGTACCACAGTATAAACACTGACCAAAAAAACCCAGACACAAACATATGGCAACCATAAGCAATAAAAATTTTTCAATGATGAAACACAAAAAATTTAAACAGCCTAAGGAGCTGTTCCTAAATATGCATATGTATACAGAGATCTTTCTTAAACCACAAGTTACAGAAGTTACTGTATTATGGAAATTGTTCTTAATAAAGACAATGGGACTGCTATTGTCTTTAATAAGGCAGGATCAAGCCCTTGATAAGAAGATGGAAACAACATCCCTTTGAAAGTTCATAAGTCATTTCAGATAATAAATGCATAAATCCAAATGACAGGATGACTAGCAGTAGTGATGTTACACTCATTGGGACTGTGTTTAGAGAACCGGAAAGGGCAGCAAAGACATATATTTAAAACTAATTATGGATAGGAAGACGTGGAAGAATTGCAAAGAGTACATAATTTCAAACTACAGATAATAGTGGCAGAATACCCTGTTTACCTTTCATATTACATTTATACGAAGAAGAGAACGTGCTAAATTTATATATTGATAATAGAACACATTTTCAATAGTTAATTGGAAAGGGATTGCAGTTTTCATAAGAAAAAAAGGGGCAAGTGATCCTGAATCAGTCAGCAAGTATGTGTTGGTTAAAATGAGCCGCATACCTAGACCCAAGTGAGCTGCAGCAAGTACTGCCTCCTGCCCAGCCAGTTGTCAGGAGCTATGGGAAATGGTTAGAAGTATTTTAGGGTTTCTGGAAGCACTGAAATGGGGAAGGGACATAATGGGGCAGACAGAGGAAACACTGAACTTACTGTGAAAATGAGGAAACTCTGATTTGTGATAGGGGAAGATGGAGCAGCAAGACTCTCATAATGAACCCAATAGCATGTGTTCTCCATTAATAGTAATGCAAGCATTCAGGCAACCAGAGGATCAAAACACAGACTATGAACTCTCCTTTTTGTAGAAGAGTATCTCTTTCAAGCCTACACAAGTTTTCAACAGCTATATCAATATAAATTTTTGTATCTATTAATAAATATAGGATTTCCGCATCTCCTGGGTAATCAGTCTGCCACCTTTCACAAGCATTAAATCTATTTAGAATCATAGAATCATAGAATCATTTAGGTTGGAAAAGACCTTTAAG
>NW_009604204.1:6651-25519 GCF_000690535.1 Cariama cristata | reverse complement strand
CGACCCCTACTTGGCTACAACCTCCTTGGCTACAACCTCCTTGTAGAGAGCGATAAGGTCTCCCCTCAGCCTCTTTTTCTCCAGGCTATTTAATACAAATAAATCAATTTCTCATTAAAATTACATGTCAGCTTTTAATACATTTATTTGTATCAGGTAAAATTTAAATTGTCATCTCTTCCTTCCTGACATAAGAAGATCCAGTGCTTAGTGCAGTGCCCTTGGATTTAGACCAGACTTTGATACCCTGGTTTGCTATGCATGAACTTGGAGTTAATCTGTCTGTACCTCAGTAAAAGATAAAGCTGCTGTATTTTAAAGGCATGGTGGAGGGGGAACTAAGTCTAAGAGTGTGGGGATCTTGAATGTGACCAAAGCAAGCATTACATAGTTCATGAGAGGCAGGTAAACAGCTGATACAAATTGGATGATTCAGCAACAGTATACAACCCAAGTCCTGTCTAAGTTCAAGTGATGAACAACAACAAATGAAGAGCAAGAAATCTAGCCTTCTAGTGTGAATAGGTAATATAATTAAACTTGATATTTCAGCTAAAGATATAATAATTATATCAAGTCCAATTTTAAATACTTGATTTTAAAACTATCCTGATGTAATATCTTTTTACTTAGTAGATGCTTCTAGGGTTTTGGTTTTTGTTTTTGTTTTTTTGTTTTTTTTTTTTTTTTTTTGGCAAGGCAACAGAATAGATTATATGTCAGTGACAATTGTGTAAAAAATGTCAGATCTGCATTTGTCATGAGAAATGGTTAAATTGATTTTATTGAGTGTTTCAGGATCAATGTGCTGTATTTGAAAATTAACACTCCTAAAAATTAGCATACAGGGTTTTCTCTATCTAAATGAAACTGTTAGAAAAAAAAAAGCATAAAAATTAAAAAAAAATTATTTAATGTCTTTTGAGATAAAACATTAAATGTTCATTTGTATTGAACCTACCTTGTATTCTGCAATGAAAGTCATATTGCAACATCCTAATTCATCATCATCTCTCTGAACCAGCCATCAGGCTGCCTCTTCCCACTGTTTAATAATGTAGACCAAACCAACTGGCAAACTCATCCCTGGAGAGAAAACAAAAAACATACAGCAAGAATACTATTTTCATTAGCTTTTCAAATCACTGACATAGCATAAATGCAGGCACTGGAGCTTTTATCTTTTTTAGTGGGGAAAGTCAATTTAACAGTGTCCCCAGTTCAGCACAACATTTCATCTGAGTTCTTATTATTAAGTCAATTGTTAACCCCCTGGCCAATATAGTATTCAAGTTACAATGCAATTTCAGCACATGCTTTAAATGCTTTGGTTCAACAGGGACATAGCTTTCTAGTATCAACACTTCCTTGTCAATACTGTGAATTTCTCTATTAATTCTATATTTTGGAGATTAGCAAAACATTAACAGTTACTCATCTCAGTCACTATCTTCTTCATTGGCTAGGTAGTCAAACAAAATTTTCATTAAAATATTGGATCACATGTGGTAGCAAAATTCTTCTAATGAAAGAGGACTTTTATTTAACAGACAAAACAGTGAATGAAAAGAAGCAGGTGTAATAGTATAGCACGGAAAAAAAGACAATATCTGAAAAAATACCTGCTAAACTCTCAAGGCAGGAATCTGAAAAAAGCAACACTTCAATCCGAAAAGGCTGACTGTCTTTCTTAATATTCAACAGCAGAAAAAGTATTTGGATATTTTAGAGTAGAAATATGTCTTAAAGACATAAAGACTTTGGCTTTAAAAGTTCTTTCAGAATGGCTAGCAACTGAAAAAGAAAGGAAGCGTGAAGATGTTAATTGTGCATACACAGTTTTAAAGAGTTGACAAGAAGAAACTCTCATTTTGTTTTTCCTATTCACTTTGCCCTGGTCTGTAGTACCTGAGACAATTTGCAAAGTTGAGGATTTCCAGAGTGCAAAATACTTTGGAGTTGTACAGAGGAGACAGAACATGATAAATATAAAATACTTAAAATGGAAGCAGTTATCTGGAATAGAAAAGAAATAGTATTTATTTCCTAACTTAGTCCACCTTCACACTACCTATCATTGTCTGATTTATCTTACAAGCTCTGATAACGAACACAGCTTGCAATATTAGTCGTACCTCCAAAAGTTTTATCTGTGCTCTTACCTAAAAAGAAAGAAAAATAGTAACTGGCCATTTACATTAAAGCCTGGAGAAAAAAGGTTTTAGAAATTTTCAAAAATGTTTATATGTGGCCTGAAAAGGCTTTGGAAATTTGAGTCCAAAAGCTAACAGTAAACAAAGCTGCTGCTCCTGTGCAAACCTTACACTCTATAGCGAAGAATGATTCTTGGGTAAAAGTACATCTAAGTGGAGAAGGAAACCAGCAATTATAAGAGCCACAGTGCACTAATTGGTAACAAGTTCATAACAAAGTGGTTCTTAACATGCAGTTAAGTGGTGGTCCTCCTTTCTATGGTATACTGCAAATGCAGGTTCGAGAAAGACTTGACAACCTAATAGAAGAAAAATCTATCAAAGCTCAATGAATGAAGAGAAACCAGCTCTGCTTCAGGAAGTCCTTAAGCAGCAAATGATGAAAGCCCTGGAGAGTATCAGTCTGCCCTCTTCTCTTCCCCAAGGTATCTGCTTTCAGCTGCTGTCTCATTTTTTCATGGATCTTCCTTTTCCGTCCACAAGCATATTTCTGTCCTTCTATCCACAAACACGTTTCCATCCTCTAAGCATGAGAAACAACAATTTGGCTGTTTGCCTTCACTAGTTTGCCTTCACTAGTTGTGTTCTAGTATATGCCTGCAGAATACATGAGGATGTAACCTTGCAAGTAAGAATAAAGCCAATTTTTAGGAAATTGTGCCCAACATAACTGCATCAATAATTTGAATGCTGTAACTTAATTGCTCGAAGGATGTCCACGTCCATGCCACAGTGTCAGCAGGTGTGGGGGTACCAGATGGGCACAACTTGCACAGCCCCTGTGCTGCCACGACACTGCAGCAGCAAAGCCCCGTTTGCCAACAGTAGCTGTTTTTTTCTCACAACAAAAAAGTCTGAAAAAGGCTTCAAGGTATAAAATAAACTGTTAATGATGTTGCCTAATTTAATAACTCATTAAGGGCATAGATATTCACCAGATCCAACTGTTACACACCATCAGGACTGAAAAAGCCATGATCTGTCCAGACAAAATCAAAGAGCACAAAGGGAGTGCTAAGGGCTCTGGCAAAGGAAGGAAATCTCAGCTGGCTGTTGGATTTATGTTTGCTAACCAGGTACTACTTCTTTCTCATTTAAAGCTACTTTCAGAGGAAGTGAAAAAAAAAAAATCCACAACTGCAACTGAAGTGACACAGCAAAGACAAACATCAGCTCTTCTCCATGGGAAACAAGGTATTGTATTTGTCACAGCTAACCTTATGAAAAGGCTATCAGCTGAAAACATATGTTGTCAGGGGTTTCCTTAACAGCCAGGTGAGTAAACAAAATAAATGGGAATTCCTGCCTAGACAACATCTGTTTCTTCGTTTTGACGCATTCCCTCTCCCCTCCCCAAGAAGCCCTTCAGCACCTGGGCTCCATGCAGCTGGGCACACGTGCTTCCCCAGCTGAGTCAACCCACCTGAAGATTTCTAATCCTGGCTGTGTGCTGTGGAGGGACAAAAACCTCCAGCATGGCAAGACTGAATTTCACATGAAAAATGTGTGTGTTAACTGGTTGAGCCATGAGTTCTTGAAATTCTGGGGAACTCATGGATCTGATGTAGGGGTGGCAACTTTTGCCGATAGAACAAATGATTATCAGTGGCAGCAACAAAACTCAGTTTTAATTCTGAACTGTTCTCTGGATGAACTTCAAGTCGAGCTGCCCAGGCACATCTACAACAGCAGCATCCACTGCGAATGCTGCGCATAATAAAGCAAAACTCATACTCACTGCTGAAAGAGCCCAGCAAGTCACACCAAACCAAGACAGACAAAATAAGCAGTATCTGGGGACTACTGGCAAGCAGGGGATGAAGGAGGTGTGGCCCTAAAGCATGAGGCATCGAGTAATTTTCTTAATTTTTTCCCCTTGCCTTGGCTCCATGTGGTCACATGTACTCCATTTCTGCAGGACTACATCACATGGGTTTGCCAAAGGAAAAAAATTCCAAGCTTGTTTTTCATAAAGAAAATAGGGTTGTCCTTTTAAACTACAAGCAGCAAAGCAGCAGTTGCTACTGCTCCTTCCTGCTTTCATGCACACGGATATTAGGAAGAGATTTCAGTAGTTTTTCAAAGGTTTTACATACCAGCAATTAAAAAAAAAATTATGATGTAGAGGAAAGAATCATTTTTCAAATAAAAGTATTTCAAGGACAAAGCATCAATGCCTATGTGCTTATTGCACTCGGGTACCTCATGACATTTAGCCTTATGAGGAGCAGCTGAGGGAGCTGGGGTTGTTTATTCAGGAGAAAAGGAGGCTGAGGTGAGACGTTATCGCCCTCTACAACTACCTGAAAGGAGGTTGTAGCGAGGCGGGGGTTGGGCTCTTCTCCCCAGTAACTAGCGATAGGACAAGAGGAAACGGTCTCAAGTTGCACCAGGGGAGGTTCAGGCTCGACATTAGAAAGAACTTCTTCATTGTTAGAGTTGTTAAACATTGGAACAGGCTCCCCAGGGAGGTGGTGGAGTCACCATCCCTGGAGGTGTTCAAAAAACGTTTAGATGTGGCATTTCAAGACATGGTTTAGCGGGCATGGTGGCATTAGCTATACAGTTGGACTTAATGATCTTTGAGGTCTCTTCCAACCATAATGATTCTATGATTCTGGGTGACAGGGGTTCATGCTGGAATGACTGCCCAGCAAGGGGAGCCGGGTGCAGACCTCGCTGCCCACCCAGGATGTCAGAGTGGAGCAGCTCTGACATATCCCTCTGATACACAAGTCTTCTTGAAAGCTAATCAAAGTGCCCAGGCTCCCTCAGACAAAAAAAAACAAACCCAACCACAAATAGAGAAAAAAACTGCTAAAAATGCACAAGATCCAGTAGTCCCAGGGCAGTGGCAAAAATGCAGTATTAACCAGTGCCACCTCATTGTACTAAGAAAATAGTTTCTCTTTGGCTAGCCAAGACAACATTATGACTATAATGATTCTTTTAATGTTTAGAATACTTTACTATTCTGGAGGGGGAATCCTGAGATAGGACTTGCTTAGTTTATGACAGAGATTGCATGACTCGTATCCCATGATAGCAGGGAGCCACACTTGCAGACTTGTATTCCTCCAGCACCATCAGGTCCAGAGGAATAACAGTTATTCTGGTATCTGGTATCCAGACTAGATATAAGAAAGACATTTTTCACAATGAGGGTGGTGAAACACTAGAACAGGTTGCCCGGAGAGGTGGTAGATGCCTCATCCCTGGAAACACTCAAGGTTAGCTTGGAAGGGGCTCTGAGCAACCTGATCTAGTTGAAGACTAGATGACCCTTAAAGGTCCCTTCCAACCCAAAGCATTCTATGATTCTATGATCCTTACAGCTGTCTCGATTTCTCTTCCCTCAAGCAAAGTTTTTTTCACTTTAGTAAATTAACTAGCACCTGTCTATACAGAATAATGGGGATCTTTCCCCTCCTTTATTGATTTCTGGAGAGTGGGGGAAAAAAAAGAGGATATTCAACCCCCATCCCAACCCACCCAGGAATTAAGACTTCTTAGAGGGTCTGAATAAAACGAAAGATGAACAACATGTTTGTTAGATGTAATAATGTATGTCCATATGGAAGGAATAGCTAAACTGTCCTTTTCCATGAAAGAAACTGAACAGATTGCCTAGAAATAGGCAGCTCCTGTTCCCTTTACTGAGGGAAGCAAATGCCATCCAGATGGAAATTATCAAATGGATCAAACAGCTACATTTTATTCCCAAATGATCTTTGTTCTACTTATCACTCATTATACCAGGAAACTCTTTTTTCTATAGCTTAAGTGCAGCCAAGAGAATATTATTTATCATCTGTTCATTCAAAATTTTCTATATTGAAGGTTTCCCTGATGAGATATTGATCTTGTCACATAAAAAGAGGAGAAGTGTCCTTCCTAATGGGAACATTCATTTAGATCTCTGGAATCTGTTAATTCCTATTAAGCCCAACACGTGACTGAGGATTACACCATTCTTGTGACACACCAGTCAACTCTGCAACCGCTTCCCGGGGCCCAGGGTGACAAAAAGCCTTGTCAACAACCTTATTGCTTGCTAGGTTTTACCGTGGTGAATGGTAACAAGTCTCAGTGAAACCACCTTCAGGTTCTTCAGCTACTTTTATTTATACTGTCCCATGGGTAAATATTTCAATTGGAAATTTGCCCTGAATAAACACAAAATCTAAAAATCACAAAGAATTGTCATCTTTGGCCCTGTATGATTATGGATGGCATGTATAATCAAATTCAATAATTTAGGAGACATTGTCAGAGACATAAGAGGAGTTAGTTACCAGCTAAAATGGAAATGCAATGAAATTTGGATATTTAATTCCTTCTGAAGACTTTGAATAATGTCCATAATATTTTATGTTGTAAAAATCATATTTATTTAAGCATATGCTCCTATAAATTTCTGATTACGTTTATGGATGTTTACCTCTTATCCTATGGAATTACATAAGCTCTGGCTATGTATTTTGTTATAATACGATTTTCTTTCAACCCAAAAACCTACAGCAGCACAGACACAGGCTTTTACGAGAACATAAAACTGTTAACACCTATGGCTGTGACAGGATTAGACCAAGAGCGTCTAATCTAACTGGGCCACGTAACACTACCTTTTATTTCACATTAATCATTGAACACAAGTTCAACTTGCATCATAGGTCTATCAGATGGACCTATAAATTAGGCAATAAATTAGAAGCTGATTTTTTAATGGTGTGGTCATTAACAGATAACACTGAGTTCAGCTGCAGCAATCCAAAATACCAATGATCCCACGGCTCCACGTGCAGAAGGCAGAAGTGCAGCTCCCAGGGCCTGAAGTCTGTGGCTGATGTTTTATTCTCTTTGAGTGCTGATGGATGAGTGTCAGGTTTGCGATGGCTGGGGATGTAATGACTTCGCGGCCAAGGGAAAACACACCAGGTGCACTGACTGTGGGATCCGTATAGAGTCTGCCAAGAGACAGAAGGGAGGGGAGACCCATATGCAAAGGGATCCCAATGTAAAGCACACAGGTGGAAATGTAGTTCTTCCCATTGTTAATCAAGGAGGAGACTGGCAAGCAGATTCAGACATTTTGTACAACACTGTGGCTTGGTAATTAGTCCCAAAACAATCGTTCTGAAGCAGGAAGGAGCCCCCAATGTTAAGCTTCCAGAGTATCCAGTGGAGACATGCAAAACAATAAATTGCTACGACCTCTGTTCAACTGGGAGCTCAATAGTAGTATTTCATAGTAGGACATATATCATGACATTTCAAATAAGTCTTACAGACAAGACAACCTCTTCTGAGGGAGAAGCTAGGCTAGCAAATAAAATATTAATGATTTTACATTCAAAAAGGGTCAGATTTATCCACAACAGAAGATATTACTCCTAGTAATACTGCTAAGGCAATTGTCTTATTCATATTCCATTTGTCTATAAAAGGCTTAATTTACAACGTACCCCAGTACTGCAGAAGAAAGTGTGTTTCTTTCAGAATAGTAAAAGACTGTTTAGAATTTTTTTCCCAAGGACTACTATTAATCCAAGGCAGAGCCTTCTTCTCAAAATGGTTTATTGAACTGAAAGATCTTTCTTGACAATCACATTATTCTCTCCCCAGCATCCAGTTTGCCAGTGCAAACAGCAGCACTCACTCTTAGCAGACATGTCATCTTCCGGAGACTTGCAGGAATTTGAGCAATTGCTTTTAATTTAGGAGTGGCAGAAACTACTTCCCTCCTTTACATGCCATAAAGCTCCCAAGGAAGCATACCAACAAGGATTTGTTTTAATACCACCTTAGTTAGGACACAGAAATTAAGAAGAGCAGCACAAAAGAGGTCAGAAGCCCTCTAAAGGAAACACATGTGCTTACGTGATTTCCCAGGAGAATGGCAGTGCTGCAGGTACTAATCCACTGAAGAAAACTCTCCGCAGCTCAGGCTGAATCCATGTGTTTGAATACACTGTTTTGTAAGTTGTTGCCCTCTCTTCTGCATTGTCCTATTTTACATTATTCAAGGGGAAGCATGCACAACTAAAGATGAGGGCACTGTTCACGGATAAAGAACAGTGAATCCAGCTTATTTTTCTGTAAAAGCTCCCAAGTATTAGCACGAGACCTGGCATATGCTCAGTGCCTCGCTTGATGAATGCTGTCTCTGATCTCCTGGGGCCTCAGGAGAATTTATCAGGTCGACAAGGCTTCAGATCTACATACACATTCTATTTCCTATTTAATACATTTAGAAACTGGTACCTAAACATCTTACAGTGAACCCAACAGAGTTGGTGACTATAAATTAAGACAAAACTATATAGTTAATCCAAGGTATAAGTACAAAAGAAAAATCCTCAGGCAGAATGTTCATAAAAGAGCTAGAACTACGCAAAACAGAGGTTCTCAGGTGTTAATGTCCATTATCTCCTATGAGAAGGCTAGTCTGGTGTTCAAAGCAGTCACCTAGGACACAGGAGGAAGATTTCAAGTCTTTGTCCTGCTATGCACTAACAGATCACCACAACCAGGTCCCATATGACCTTGGTCACATTTACTACTAAAGTAATTTGGGTGGGAATCATCTTCCCTTTCTTCCGCAGTGTAGACTTGACATCTGAGGCAGTCCCTCTCCGCTCATCTTTATAGTCCAGTGAGTTGAAAAGGCACCTCTAGAGCGCAGATCATCTTGCCTAATTTAGACCTACATTATGATGAGATGAATCCTGTCCTGTAGATCAAGTGTTGATTTCTCTTTATGACTGCCAGGGACCCCAGGAGACTAACTCAGACTTATACATGTTCCAAGGAATCCCACTCCTTAGAGCATGAATTAAGCTTAGTTCCTAAACACAGGATAACAAACTCTCTGCCTCGGAGACAGACATCTGACACACTACTGTGAAGGTATGCAGTGTTGGCTGAGCTGTAAACAATAAAAAGCTTAATTCTGTAGCCTACTGAAGATGTCACGTCATGCAAGAAGAACCAGGAATTGTTGACTCAATTGTCTGTCCACATGCAAAAGTCAGTGCAAATCTGTCTCACAGAGACATCTAAAAGGGGGATTACAGGAACGTGCTGTTCTGGTAAAAATGCAGATGTCAGATATAACAAGCAGTGAAGTTTTTCTGGCTCTCCTAAGCACCATCACACAAGGTACTTTCTTTTCTGAACTCAATTCAGACCACCTAACACACTGGGATTCTTGTCCACACCAGTTGCAGCTTTGTTTCTTAGATTTCAAAAACCTGAAGAGGTTATTGCCTCCAAAATCCTCTCCAATACTGTCCTGGTTTCAGCTGGGATAGAGTTAATTTTCTTCCTAGTAGCTGGTACGGTGCTGTGGTTTGGATTTAGTATGAGAATGATGTTGATAACACACTGATGTTTGAGTTGTTGCTGAGCAGTGCTTACACTAAGTCAAGGACTTTTCAGCTTCTCATGCCCTGCCGGTGAGAAGGCTAGGGGTGCACAAGAAGCTGGGAGGGGACACAGCCAGGACAGCTGACCCCAACTGGCCAAAGAGATATTCCATACCATATGACATCATGCTGAACAATAAAACTGTGGGGGAGTTGGCCAGGGGGTGGAGATTGCTGCTCGGGGACGGGTGGGCTTTGGTCAGCAGGTGGTGAGCAATTGGATTGTGCATCACTTCTTTTGTATATTCTTTTATCATTATTATTATTATTATTTCCTCTTCTTTTGCTGTCCTATTAAACTGTCTTTATCTTGACCCATGAATTTTCTTACTTTTACACTTCTGATTCTCTCCCACATCCCACCAGGGGGGAGTGAGCGAGTGGCTGTGTGGTGCTGAGTTGGAGCTGGGGTTAAACCACGACAAACATTCACTCAGGGCCAACCACCTGCCACACACCGCTATTTGCCCAGAAGTTCTTGCAAAGCTACTTCATTGGTCATCTGCTCTTTAGTAGGTTCATTTTGACAGAAATGTCAGCCACACTGACAGGTTTGAGGAGACGGCAATTTCAATTCATGTATAGGAGGCAATGGGGCCATGATGAGCTACGAGAGGTAAATTAGGGGATGAAAACCTCCACAGCCATCAAAAAAATACATGACCAAGACCTCTAGCTCCTAGCTCAGACTTAGGAACTGTCCTCCATGGGCCCATGTCTTAATTTAGTGTTGATAACTCTCAGTGTGTTCTTAATTAAAGCTCTTTAGTTCGACCTTGGCTTCTCTATACTTCTGCTCACTAGCTATAGGACACAGACAGTATACTTCTGCCTTGCAAAATGATGAGGTATCCAGATCACATAGGAGCCATATAAAGTAGATTTGTTCTTTATTTCTTCCCAGCTCATGTACATCAGACAACCTGTCTGCTCATCCATAAACCGTCATTTGCAAAAGATACACCATCCACAAAAGATCTCTAATTAACCGTTCGTTCAGAAGCCACATCATCTTGGTGATCATATCTAACACAGAAAAGGCACGTAAAATTGTTAGGGTGGCAGAGATGAGCAGATCCCAGCCCCTTGCTATCCACCGAGCAGCTACAGGACGGAGTACAGTCTCTCCTACAAATCAGCTCCTCTGAGAGACAAGAACAGACTTGTGCCCCCCAAGCAAACCTCCCTGTGCAAACAGTCACAAACTATTGACACCCTCCAGCTAGGCAGCTTCATCCCTAGATTTTAAAGACCACTCACCAGAAGGGACTGTCTGCAGCCAGCTGGAAACAAAGATGTGGCTGCTGAGAGGCAGAGTCCCCAGCCCACAGATGGGAAAGCAGAGAGGCAGCACCCACCAGATGGTGGGGGCAAGGGAGGGCATCAAGAGACCACCACGTCCTCCCTTTCTAGCTGCGGCTTTCACTAAGGGTGAGAAAGACTCAATTGCGACTTTCAGCCTCGGAGTCGCATTACAAAAATCGACAATGTGCTCCAGGAGCTTCCCACTTAAAAAAGGCTTTGCCAGACAGCCATATGCTGAGAGACCACGGCACTTCAAAGCTTCTTGCTCTTGTCCAAATATAATTAATTCAAGTCCAACCCAAGCAAACTTCAAGGAACCCTTTACTGAAATTCCTCTTACTCCACTCCATGTTCTCACACTGTGACCAAAAATGCAGTGACTTGGCAGAACAGATAACATCTTAATTTCTGAGTAATTGTTGATTAAGTGTTCCCAGTAACCCACCAAAAAAAGAACTCTTTCTCCATTCTTAGATATTTGACCTGATTCACTAATGGTTTGCACATAAACACAGTTTCAGTGTCTGAGAAGCCAGGCTTACAGCTGCTCTGGATCACCAGGCTGAAACTGAGCTGCTGCGGCACCCTGGTGAACCTGACCCATCATCTGTAATAAGATCTGTAATAAGCTCTTTTTTCCCTCCTTCCTCGCCCCTCCCCCCTTCTTTTTAAGAGCTGCTTACTTCACAAGTCATAACTTTTTCTCTCAAGAACTTGCCACACTACATCAAGATTTCCAAAGGCAGATAGGCTGTATTGCATGAAATATGACAGTGGCTACAGTTCAAGAGATCTTTAACAAGGGTGCGAGTTGGTCTAGCTTCCACTGTGGGAGCTTGACATTTTCCCTAGTGGTGCCTAACTCCTACCCAGTAAAGGTTCAATAGTTTGTGCATATAAAAGCAAGACAAAAATGTATTGTAAATATTTCATACAACCACTGGTCTTGTTTCTTCCTCTTTCAGCAGCAAAACAGACAATGGGGAGCTAAACCGCAGTAGGGCAAGTGTCCTCCATTGGCCTGGTCTCACTGTCACCTACACTTGGGCTGATGGGAAAGGGAAGACAGATCGACACATACCTGGATTTTAATCTGCAGTGGAGCCAAGGTACAACCCAAACTTCCACTGCATAGTCTTAGTTTCCTCTTCACTTAAGGTTTAAATTCAGTCTTAAAAATAATAATAATAATACTACTAAAAATGAGTCTATTCTCATGTCCCTGCTTCTATCAGCAAATCCCAACAGAGAGAGAAAAAAAGAAAGGAAAAAAAAAAAAAAGAGAAAGATCTGTAGAAAGTGACTTCTCCCTATTATTTTATGCCACCTTTATTTATGCCAAACCTCATGCAATTATACATATATAGATATATATGCACATAAATATTTTATACATATTTCTATGTAAATGAACATATTATTCTATGGTTCACTATTATCCTTACTGAAAGGATCAGAGCCACAGGCCGGGGAAAGACAATATTCCTAGCTAAATGTAATAGGCCAAGGTTTCCAAAACATTCAGTTTTCCGTCCTAGCCCTTGTTGTTCTCTTTATTCCCAAGGAAAAGCTGCTGCAAGAAAGATGGACTTAAGTCAATGCTACCAGCTGTCTGACCTGCTGAGAATATAGTTGTATAAACAGATGAGGGAGTTTCTTGGTTTAATCAGGCCTTAAGAGAAAGGTCTGCACTGTAGAAATCTTTCCCGCATTATCTGGTTTTAATTAGGAGCTTTAATATCCATGAGCTTAAGGGCTAAATGAAAAGTCTGTTACCAAGAAGATATTAGTGCTTTTACAAATCAGAATTGCTACCTGTAAAATATAAACAGAAATTATTAAGGACTACAGAAAATTTAATCATGGGCAACTTGTTTTTGTTCTGACTCAAATGTCAGTCCTGAGCATGCAACTGAATTACCATGGGCTGAGCATCAGATCTGATTCCCAAATCTCCTATGTGGATAAAAACTTTTTGCAGCACAAGATAAGCAATAGATGGGGAGTGGCAGGCTTCCAGAGCAACCCCTCTGCAGTTCCTACAAATGTTTAATCTGCAGGAGAACCTAGAGTGAACATTGGCATCATTTACTTTAAAGACACTCAGTTTTGTCATCTTCCCTAGTTTCCAGTGCCTTCCAGGCCTTCTCCAGCAGATCAGTTCTCAAAGGGTAGTGCAGACCATGTTCCTTCTACTGATTCTGACCAAACCATGTCTCTTTTAGATGTGCCTAAAGTGTAACTGGTAACTGACTTTGTCTTTTGAACTTGCATAATGAATTCTCTGTAGTTAAGTGAGACTGCATGCACAGGTGACTGTAGACCATATACAGGGCAACTTATTATTTTTTTAAATATTATGAACGCTGTTTTCCTGAAAACAAAGAGGGATAGAAGGAGTAGTCTAATATAAGAATTGCATTGACTAAAAAGAACTTTTGTAAAATACACATGATCTGTCATTGTAGGTGTTCTGTTTCTTTCCATCTGAACATAAAAACTACCCTTACATTCCCTGTTTATGACCTCTCCTACCAGAGAAGAGCAAAATAGATAAAGCACAAGTACAGGAGAATTATTAGTTTTCTTTGATTACATAAAAGGGCTTGTTCAATGTTGGAAGAAAGTGATGGATAGCTCAGGACAGGGAAAATGTTGTATGTCGGATTTTTTTCCTTTTTTTTTTTTTTTTTTGACACCTGTCATAGGAGAATGGCTATTCTTTCCAGTGGTTTTTGATTTTTTTGAATTCCTCCCCCAAAGGGGGTACAAACTACCCTACAGTGCATTTGTGGCTTCAGGTACATCATGAGTTTCCTTTTTAAGTTTATCTTTCACACAGTCTTTAAAAAGCACTATGCACCATTTCAGGTTACCGCTTCCATGTATTGCATTTATATTCTATTTCTAGGTAATACTTCTGTTAAAACTAGGGAGCAAAGAGCTAAAGTGAGATATTTTGACTTTAGTACTGGGGACTTCCAAGTCTAGAAAAAAAGAACTGGGCAAATATTGCCTGAATATGTCAATAAACACTCATTTGATGTGAACTATTGATCTTAGCAAATAATTTTCTGTGCTGTCTCAGACTAATTCTTTGTAAGTGGAAGAGTCTGAATGGGAAGCAGGCTCAGTGAGCATCTGTTGGTAGGAAGCACACTGTCATCCAGCGTCCTTCCAAGTGTCCTGATCATCCAGTCAAGTACAGATAATGCCATTTGAGTCAGGCGGGTCCGTGGATGACAAACAGCAGATCACAGGTGGTTCAACACAAGTCAACTGTTCAGATGCATTCTGTAAGCACGTTGCTACTGATCACCCTCACTTTCGAAAAACCCCAAATCATTTACAGAATAAGAGGCAATATTAATTATTATCTATGAGTCACTCAGCAAGCTCAGACTCCCAAAGGACCTCAGTTTGGCAGGACACTAATATACAAACCATCTGGCCCACCACTGTACATCTTGGAGCTGATTTCTAAAAATGACTGTGTTTAAAGAATTTGAAGGACCTTGTTTGATGCTGCAACGCATAATCTAATCTTCTTGTACACCAATTAGCTCAAAATTATTTGGCATAATCTGACTATCACTTCTCATTTGCCCATTCAGTAGTGGGAAAAAATGGAGTAGGACAGAAGTTTAAAAAAGAAAACCTTTAGCTGATCCACCTTTTCTAATGCTGTTGCATGCAGCACTCCAAATGCATTGCTGTTAATTTATTAGCATTCCTCTACTGTAGTGTCTAAAATCTCACATTTTTACTTAAGAGAAATGAAAAGCAGCTGAAACAGCTCCCCAAATGATAACTGTGTTATCTGCACGTATTTAAACAATGCTTTGTAGTAGGAAGAATGGATGTCTTAAAAAATTAAGAACACAAGGGGCTAAAGGATTTTAACTGAAATCTGTGACTTATGAAGCAAAGCTACAAAGGGCCAGCACAGAATCCATTTGCCTGAGGAATTGCTTGAGTCCATCTTGCATTACAGTGCTTCAATGCAGGTAATATGCTTGCAAGTGTCTGTTCCCCCGTCTACACCTGTGTGTGTCTGCAGCCATTGTTCAGGAAATTATTAATTCCAGCAGGAGGAAAAATGGGCCAAATAACCTAATTAGCTGAAAATGAAGCCTGATAGTTTAAAATAAACCACACTTATCTTTGATAGAAAGGGACTGGACTGAGAAAGGCTTAATTTCATGGCAAGTTACTATGGTCCCAATCACAAAGTAGATAGCTACACTAGGATAACAAAGACTTATTATCTTATTATCACAGGATATTATTATTAATACCCTTATTATTAGCACCCTTCATGCATTACGATCTGACATCCAGCCTGAACTACCAGGCCCTGTGTTTTACTGTCAGCAAAATAAAGCTCCCAAAAAGTTCTCAAAAGTGCTAATTCTCAAAGCATCATTTTATCAATATAAAAGTTACCATGTTAAATATTTACAAGTGGTTTTGCACATCAAAATATCTTAACATTTGACAAGGCAGGTGATGGCTTGGTATCAGGTATATCTGTCTTCAGAAGTGCTGGCCGGGCATTAGGAAGAATAGAAAGACACATGACTGCAGAAGCCCAGATTTTGGAACCTCACTGGTGTCTCCTCTGCTTAGACAGTGCTCCAAAACATCACTTCCAGGGCCTATTTCCCTTGGCATCTGGTGTGTATTTTCCAAAGATATGTTGGATGAAGACCAGTTCAGTTACTGCTATAAGCAATTGCGCTGCTGCTTTACTGAGCAAATGAAGACGAGTTTCCCACAATAGTGTGTGTGTGCATTGATATTTCTTCAAAACCAGTCATTTTGTTTCTGGCTTCTGAAAAGTAGCATCAAACAAAGTAGTAACATACTATGGACTAACTGGGCTAATCAATGGAGGCAGAGGAAAAGCATAGTAACACTGCCACATATTACTGTGTGTTAAAAATGCCCTTTTCTAATAAAAGTGATTAAAAATAAAGATAGCTGGGAGATGTGAGTAATGGAGATTTTCCAGAAGTATTAACTATGGTGGGATCCCAACATAAATCAGAGTTTTGGGGAATTTACAGCCATGCTCAGTTAAACTTCCCAGCGTCAATGAGCCTTTGTGCACACAAGCACCTGCACAGACACATTCTCCCCTCCTCCCTCCCATAACCAGGATCCACCGAAGTTTTCATGCAGCCCAGATCACAACTATTTCCAAGTCAGACTAAGAGGAAGCACTGTCACAGCTGAGCTAGCGCGAGTGGTCTGGCACCACATCCACTTCTCCCTGTTGTAGGTGTAGGGGTTTGGCAGCACAGCATGCAGCCTGAATCATCCATCCCTTGAACTCAGATGTTACCATACTCATGATGCCCAAGCGGTCACCTAAAGAAAGTGGTCAGGAACATGTCCAGCAAAACTGCCCAAGTTAAGCTGCAATTTGTAACTTAGAACTAACAATTGAAGGATGCTATTTTACAGATACTACCACCTACAGGCAGACATTGAGTATTCTGCTGTAGATCAGCCTATTAAAAAAAGATAAAAAATATATCCCAAGACACTAAAGAAACACTAAGTGCAAAACTACCCCCCAGTTTCTGTAAAATGGGTTTCTAGGAAGTCCATGACACGACATTTCCTTAAGTTTCAGAGGAAAGAGTCATGCAAGGCAGATGTTCTTTCAGAACTTGCCACGGCACACTGAAGAAATGGGTTATACATAAAAGTAAAAGTGATTTAACAGATTGTTTCACGGTCTCAGTTAAAAGAGAAGCAAATCATAAACAAGCAGTGAAAAGAAAATGGGGAGGCAGCCTGGCTACTGAAACATCCATAAGTTTCAGCGACTTGAAATGTTCTAAGAAATTTTGACCATAAAAAGTATTACAGCTTTTTTTCATGTAAATTTTCCAGTCATCTCAAAGTAGTTGCTAGGTCATGCTACCTAGTAAAATGTATTTCTTTTAAAAAATTATTAGTACTTCTGTAACAATGGAAAAATCACATTGCTAAGATGTTTTACCTTGTTGTGTTTCTGCGGGTATTATTCTTTCCTGTGCAGCTGATTTCTCCCCACAGGATTTCGACCTTTATTACTTGCTGACAACACATCTGACAAATAGCTTTTTGCTGTGGTAGCTGAGGTTGAGCCATCTGTTTTTTCTCTAGAGAGCCATGCCTTATTCATAATGGTATTTTTCTGTTTCGTTCCCTGGGGAATAGCACCTGCATGCTGATTTTCTATTTGACCCCAAAACACATCATCACATTTCGACAACTGATCCCTCCCCTTCATGGCCCAGAAAGCACTACGGTCCGGAGGCACCAGTGCATCCTTCATCCTTGACAGCAGAGGCCAAGGGGTTTCCTCGCGGATCATGGGCAGGTTGTAGTCAGCCTTCAGATTTGAGTTGGAGGAGACAACTGAAGGTATCTGAGGAGGAAAGAAGAAAAGAAAACATAACCTTGGATGTCCTAGTGTGTTTTTGTATGTTATATGGAAAGAGGTCACTCTGTGCATTGTGGCTGATTTCAACTGTAGCTTCCCATATAATTGTACAGTAGGCCTGTGTCATGCTCTCATTGGGATTTAATTAAATCTCATATGATGCATACAAAAAAAAAAAATCTCTGAGTTTACAAAGATCAGGTCAATCAAAGAGCTACTCGCATTCTGCTCTCCATAATAATTTTCTTTTACAACAATATTTTCATTGATCCTTTTTATATGTGACTATGATAGAGAAAATGACTGGGAAACTGTATTTGAACTGTTACTGGACTAAATAACTTGGTGTCAGAATCCTGAGTCACCATTCCATTGTATAGTAAATTTCTTTACTAAAAGGAGACTTCAGTATTTGCTTGATTTTTTCCAACTATGAATGCCAAAAGCAGAAACTATGCTTTTATTTGTTCTATTACATTTATTTTAATCCAAGATTATTAAGGAAATTCAGTACAGCAATATTTGTAACTAATCTAGCTAACAGCTCCAGTAATTGCATACTTGAATTTTGTTTCCATACAATTATGGAGAGGTTATGTTGTCTCAGAGAGGGTAAAATCTCCTGCGTGTTTAGTTTAGCAGCAGACTGTCACAAATGCAATTGCAATTGATCAGCTCTGTTCTTAACAGGATTCCTGCAGTTAATTGAAATTACTATAAAGAGCTTCAGGGCATAAGAATAATTGGATCACTAAAAAAAAAAAAAAATCGGAGGGAAAAAAAGGTGGGACAAGATCAACATAACACCTTTTTTTTTAATAATCCAACAATTTTCAAAGATGGTCTTACCAGAGAGTACACCATGATGAAAACAAAACCTTTTAATTATTTTTACAAGCCCCAGGTCATTCCTAAACAATGGGGAAGAAAATGCATAACGAAAAACATCAAGCATTTATTATCTTCGGCTTGTTTAAACTAGCAATCAACGGCACATCTTTGGAAGAAATCATTCAAATATCTATATGATCTATAAAATGACTGCCAAGAATAATAGGTCTCACTAAACTAAAAATTATGAGAAAATTTTTACTGACCTGGCAATTTTTGTGATGGTTTTGTCTTAGTTCTTGATGCAAGGCTATGATCCTCTCTGGGCTTGTTAATTTTGGAGTGATGCAAGAACTGTGGACGCTATCCACCTCTTGCTGAGAGTTTGAAGGTATTGACCCAGTCATCCCAGTTGCTTTGACGTACGTCTCACGATCCTCTGGCTGTCCATTGGCCTGTGAAACATCTGTGGAAGAAGGCAGCATCTGCAAGAGAAAATACCATTTTAAGAAATCCAAGCTAGATGAAAAGCTGTTTATTCTGGATTAGTGGAAGCCACTTTGATGAATTTCTTACAATAAATGTTCACAGAAATTAAATGTAAATAAAATACATTTACCAAAATAAAAAAAAAAAAAGATAATATATTAATT
>NW_009604204.1:0-6629 GCF_000690535.1 Cariama cristata | reverse complement strand
CCTGCATCTGTCTAAAAAGGAATCCTATATTCATCAACTCTTCTCCAAAACAAACATTAAAAAATCTCTGAGCTTTAACTACAGTCAAAATTTGCATCTGGATATTAAGAAAACCTAGATAAAAAGTAGAAAAATAGTACTAATTTTAAAAATTGCCTAATGTTAGGTCTTCTTGAAGAATTTCAAAATTTCTAACATGATTCTTTCACATACATATTCTCTCACTCCATACTACACAACAAATTCAGGTTTATATACCTACAAATGCTCAAGAAAGTTAAGCTGAACAGACTTCAAAAGTGTATTAGTTTAACTGCATGAACTCCTATGCAGACCCTCCAATTCTGAATCAAAATAATATTAATTCAGTTGATCTTATTTCACCTCCAAATCAAGATTAGCTGATTGCTGCTCTTCCCTAGAAGAATTACTTTCTCTACACTGATTACAGAGGGATACAGTGTTTATTTAGGTAGGGTGGCATGAATCATATCCTAGCATCACAGGCATAGATCAGTTGCAAAGTGAAAGCTATACATTTGGATGTTCCCCTACAAACACAGAAGCCAAAGGCAGCTTCAGAAGTCCTTGGTTTCTAGCCAAGGTTATGAGTGCAGTATCTCTCCCCAGCACTCACAGAAAATGCTGGCTGGCTGAAAGCAGTGGAGGGGTTACAAAGGGCAGCCCTGAAATGTTTTGAGGCATGAAGTGATTGGATCTAAAATTATTTGATGAGAATTTCCTCACTACAGGAAGCACAGTTAGAGGCATCCCTGGTGATAGATGAAAGTCAGCAGGAGCAGAACAAGTTCTGGAGCTCAGTGACCCATGCAAAGGCAAATCACTGTTCTCTGCATAGGCAGGAGAGCTGGTAAAGCTACCAGAAAAAACACAGCACCAAATCAAAGCTGTGACACTGATACATTTCATTTCTAGAAAAATAACCTCCTTGCAGCGTCTTTCGTTTCCTTCAGATGTTAAACCCACAAACTCTTTTGCCGAATTCTGCTGCAGTCAAAGTAGTAAAACTCAGTAGAAAGGTGGGTTAATGTAAACCCTGATGAGTGAAGCTGCTACTACACTGACAAAGTTTTCACAGTGTGATCTGCACTATATTTGAAAGTTGGCATGATTCTTTCAAAAAAGCGCATCTTCAGTGTTTCATAAGACTCTGTGAAACACTAAAGATTGTATTTTCTATAGCACTATAGATGTAGCTAAGCAAAAATCCTGCATTTTGCCTCAATGTCCAGACATTAATTTCTTCTTTTTTTCTCTCTCTTTTTTTTTTTTAAACAATATTTATTCTGATTTCCTTTGATATTTTTTGCTTTCCTTTCAAGTTTCCACAAATTACCTCACTTAAGAAGAAATGAAAATATTGTGATATTCTACCAAACTCAAAGAAGTGTAAATTTGCATAATGCCAAGTTCTGGAAAGGACTAATATTAAAACCAAAAAACATCACCTTCCCCAGCAGTGGTGTCAGAGATAAGAATAAAATGTTTTAATTCATCTGGATATTTTTGTTTGCACATTTATCAGAAAATAAAGGAAGGTTAGTTTTTATAGCTTTTCTTTTTTTAATCATGGCTGTTAGTCTACTTGCATTTACTGTTCTAGGAAAACGCACGTTGTTGCCCATGAATTAGAGAAAAACTCACTGCTAAAATACCTGTATTATGCATGCAGTCAGGAAACAGATCTAAATTTTTGTCAACCAAATGCAATCTTACTTTAAAATGGCACTAACCTTGAGTATGTACCATCTCCTCAGCCACCACAAATTCTTGACATACCCTCTGTACAAACAGCCATTTACATAATTATTGAACAGATTTATCAGTTATTTCACTGGAAAGGCCAGGCTGCCCTTAACTGTTTTTAATGCATATTTTATACTCTTCATTATTTTTAATAATATTTCTGAAGATCAAAAATAACATACATTTCAGCAATGGATGTTACCCTTCTTTAAAAAAATTACAAAATAACAACCACCACCTCCTCTCTTTCATCCCCCTGAAATTCCAATGATTCAAGTCACATTTTCTGTAAGGTCAGAAAAAGAAGCCTCTTCCTGCAAAAACCTTTGTCTTGAAAGGTCCCTTAGTCTTGATCAGCATTGTTCCCAAAAGACTGAAAGCCCAAAGTTAAATTTGTTGTCCCTTCTGAGGGTGGGACTCATTCAACCAAAGTATATCTCCTTCTGGCCCCCTTCACAACCAATGGAGTCCAACTTCTACAACTCTTCTCACCTTATCTAAAGCAGATATATAAAATGGGCAGGACACCTCCTTGCAAGTACCTCTTTCTCTCTAACTATGAAAAGAAATAAACTACCATGGACGTGATTGCCTGAAGTACAGACGTCAAACATGAAATGTATCTCGCCCTCAGTGACAGAAAAGCTTCAGATCTCACCAGCCATGCACAAATCACTTTAAGGAGAACATCAGAGAATGTTATTTCAGGCCTGTTTCCTTCAAACATAATTAACAGGAAAGTAGTAAATGGTTTCTTGCAAAGAAATGAGTAAAAATAGAAAAAAAAATAAAGCATTGTTCTACCAAAAAGTATCTCAGAAGAAATCCCCTGATACAAAGGAGGATTAAGCTATACTGTTCTGCACATTAATTCCCTATTCTGTAAAACAAATAATTCACTACACTGGACACATTCTTTGCCTGGAGCTTTCCATCCATAAGGTTTAAGATGACTACATGAAAAGCAATAAAAAGCACTACCATTTATCCCTATATTCCTTGCACAAATTCCCTCTCAGCCCTGAGAAATGAGGGCAAATAGCCACAATGGTTTCAGATCCAACTACAGAAAGAATATATAAAATATATCATCAAGTCAAAGCCTTCCAGCCCAAGAAAAATTGAAGTGAAGGAGTGCAGCAGCATTATCCATTACAGCCATCAGTCATCTGGACAGATACTGTTGGCTCAGTCATTTGGGGGAAAGAATTGAACATATTCCTGTTTCTCCACACGCACCCCAAAAGAGAGAGAAAAGGCCCCGAAACACTGCACAGCTGCATGGGCTGGGATGAGCCCATGTGAAAGGCAAGCAAGCTCACTTGCTCCTCTGTGTGGTTCTGTAATATATCAAAAGCAGCGTGGACACCGTCTCATGTTCAAGCTAGCCAAACTGAGTAAAACCTGTTTCTTAAACTGCAAGTAGACACCTAAATTCAGAAAAAAGTGGAGCCTCCTCTTTCACATTTCCTATTAGTTATCTGGAGCATCTTCTCTTGCTTCCCACTGTCACTAACCCAAGTAAAGCAGCTGTTGCAAAGCCCAGTCCCAGTTCTTTTTGTTAGCTGTTTAGTGAACGTGAATGTCTAACATTGGTTGATGAATGCTGTCCTGTGTACTTTCCACTGGGAAAGGCAGAAAAACAATGACTGTCAATAATGTCCATGAATTAATTCTACAGCAAGAAAACAAAGATGAGACTGAGGCCTTTCCAATTAAAAAAAAAAAAAAAAAAAAGGGTATTTAAAAGGAAGATTATTAAAATCAGACAAGACAAAAGGCCAAAAATAGCCACATATTCTGTGTCTGACATTGGGCATATGAATCTCAGCTGTCTCTCTGTGCTGAGTGCCACGTGCACCCACGGGAGGCAGCCCTTGTCCCTAGGATGTCCTCTTCAGACACATTCTCTTCATTTTCCAAACACAAAATAAGGCAAGATTTTAATTATTTCAGTTGCCCAAATTTATTATCACTCAGCTACAATGGCTCCAATGGTTTCTCATTTTAGCTCTTTTTAAAAGGAAAATATATCACAAAAGCTTAAAAATTAACTTCTTCATACCTCCAAAATTTGAAGTCCATATTAGACAACATTGTCATTCCTATGGCTCCACAAATAGCTACTTATTCCAAAACCAAGAGGCAGCTTTTCTTCACCATCCTGCACACAGTTTTTGCTTTCACTACAGTAACATAGGTGTTTTCTCTAGATGAAAAAGAATTGAAATAAAACCCCTTGTCTGTGCAATCATATATGTTTATTTATTATGATAAAATAAACAAATTACACTAAAATACTCAAACTAAATTACAAATAAAGAGCTTCATGGTGTACAGTTTTGTGGTAAGGAAAAGTCATTCAAAACCTAGTCCTCTTTACAGGGACTTGCAGAGAATATTAAGAGAAGGAAAACTGACTATCTTTTCTCTATATTACCCTAGTGTATATCTGGCCTCAGTGAAGAGTACACTACTGGAACAAAATCATGAGATACTACATGATTCAAGCAAATTTTATTTCTCATTCAAAAACATTTGAATGTAACACTAGGCTGTGAAAATAATCAAGAATGACAAAACTCAAAATGCATGCTCCTCTGCTAAACTGAACTGATTTGAAGTTTTGAGTTAGTGCAAATCAGCAAAATAAAGCCATTGGGACAACAGTGATTTATTGTGTCTGAGAACAGAGTCTCAAATGCTGAAAGTGAAGTCTGAAGAGAAGCTTCAGATGATTGGTTTTGCATCACACTATCTTCGTGTTTTAGTATTTTAATTGGGATGAGCATTAGGAAGAAAATACTTCTGGCAAACAGAAAGGAATGACCAACCATCCGTTGTGTCCTGAATAAGCAAAGAACTGAAGTTCACTTTTGTCTTTAAGCATGAGTAACTTGAGGATGCCCATAAACCCTCCACTGAAGCCAGAGCTTCCTAGCACATAGCTAGGGCAGATCTATTCACTCTACATGTAATTCCATGTACAGATTAAAAAAACAAGAGTTCTTAAAAGAATTTTAAAACATATTTTCTTCTGAGAACCAGACACAAGGTTTTTTATGGAACTACAAAAGGCCAGGCACTGAATTGAATACGGAGTCCCTTTTCCCTTCAAGGGGCTCTGGATCAGCCCTTTGTGCATCACTACAAACTTTCAGTTGAAATTCATCAGTAAGCCAAAGCAGGCAGGTCTGTTGCCAATGTGTGACAGGCTTCCATTTGTCACTGGATCCAGAAATTAATAACACCAATTGCAAATCTTTAACTTAAGAAGGAAAAAAGAAAAAGAGCATCAATCTAGAAGCGTTGAAATGTTAGGAATGATTCAGAAGTGACAATCTGAGGGGAAGGCAGGGAATGATCTTTCAAATGAGTTTTATGTAAGTAAAAGCTGGGCATAGCTCTGGAATCTTAGATGTGAATTCCAGTGAGAATAAGATTTGAAAAGCAAAAAATGAATGCTCAAAGATGAAAAGTCAGTTCAGTTTAACATATGTCTACAGACTTCAGCACAGGATTTTTAAAACCAAAGGAATGTAACACATGAATATGAAACAGTCTCTCTTCTTTTTGATTGTCACCACTATTTATTAAATTAGGAGTAGTGACACCTGCACATTTTCTCACGAAAATGTTTTCTGTGGAAAACTGATCCATAGAAACCTAAATTTTTCATGGGAACATACAGAACTGCCTTGGCAGGAAATTTTTCTCCTGTTACACAAGGAATGACTTACCACAGTACTTATCACAGACCAGAATGATCCAAAGCTTGATGTCAAGGTGCCCAACAAGAGCCAGTCTATTCTCTGCATGATCAAAAAACCCAGGCTTGAATCCCAGTGTGCCTGAGCCTAAGTGAGACCTCTGGCCACTGCAGTGCTGGACACTATGGGAAGGAGTTTGTGCTCCACATAGTATGAATGGCTGAATATCTATTGAAGCCGGGAACTGAATGTGGGGCTCCTACGTTGCAAATGAACTCACTGGCCATCAGAATATAGATTCCATCTAATTCTCTCCTGTTGGAGCTGCTAAGTTTTGTGATAATTAGACATTCAGGGAGACAGTGTGTGTGCGCATAGTATTTTGATATTTATTGTATTGGGAAGCTTTACACTAATGCTCATATATCACAGCAATGTCCAAGAAAATGTCTGAAGGCAATGAAGTATTATCTCCCTTCTGACAGATGAGTTACTAACTACTGTCACATAGAACATTCATTCTCCGTGTGAGCTTGGGCGAGACAGTGGTGGACCCAGGCCTGACATACTCAAAGGAGACATAGCCAGACACAGAATCCTGTCCTGTCCTGCAATCAAGAATCAATTTATTTTTTTCCTTAACATGCAGTTAAATTACTTCTTGCCTCAGAAACAAGTATGACTGAGTGATAGCATGCAACACTTAATAACACTAGAAGAATAAGCTTCTTCAGAGTGATACAGAATACCACTCTGTGTGTAAAAATGTAAAATAATCAGAAAAATAATCCTGTGAATTTACGGTACTATGTGCTCATTCTGAGCATCTTTACCTCTGCTGATGAAAAATAGATGTCAGTGTCAAAAATATTTTTACGTATTCATTTTGCAGTGCATTGTGGTAGCTGAAGTACAAAACAAAGTTTGAAACTATGTTCTATGTCCTGCTGTGGTAGGCAGCCACTTTCCCAATATTTTACAAATGTGTAACACAAAATATTTTTTTCTCCCCATTTTAACCAGCAAGATTCTACTTGAGTATACTTGACGCAGACATTATCAGATATCGTTTGGGTATTTTTACAGGCTTGGCTTAAAATAATAAGAAAGAGAAAATTAAAGGGAAAAAAAGAGCTTGTTTGAAGGTTACTG
>NW_009604203.1:0-12774 GCF_000690535.1 Cariama cristata | reverse complement strand
CTGTAGCGTTGCATGGGGTCGTTGTGGCCGAATTGTAGGACTAGGCACTTGTTCTTGTTGAACCTCATGCTGTTGGTCTCAGCTCATTGATCCAGCCTGTCCAACTCCCTCTGCAGAGCTTCCCTACCCTCCAGCAGATCAACACTCCCACCCAGCTTGGTGTCATCTGCAAATTTACTGAAGATGCCCTCAATCCCCATGTCTAGATCATCTATAAGATGTTAAACAGCACCGGCCCCAAAACTGAGCCCTGGGGAACGCCACTAGTGACTTGCTAAGCACTATGCTTGGAAAATATGAAGGAGCAAGTTCTCAAAAGAAAACTGAAATGCACAGAGGGAGGACTGTGTGCGTGTCAAAACAGGCGCTCGGTCTTAGCGTGCTCTCTGAATAACAATGCCTTGTGTTTCTTATACCTGTAAAATAAATACAATGCTGACTTATCTTGCAAGAGTATCGTTGAAATAAATCCAGTGATGTTTCTGAAATGTTTGGATACTTCAGTGCTGAACACTAAAGAAAAGCTCAGAAAGAAATTAATAGTTCTTTATTCAGGAAGAATATTAGTGGTAGGTTGTGAAAGAAGTACAATTTTTATAATGCAGTTAAAAGGAAGAATTATAATGCTGCTGGCAGGGAGTGCTGACTGTCGTGTACGCTGAATTGAGGTGTCTGATGGAAAAGAAAATGGCGTGTGATGAAGTAAATGAACACTATAAAAGTGTATGCCTACTAAGTAAGAGGGAGGGAAATATTGAAGTTACAACAATAATATCTATGCTAACTCCTAATGTTTGATTTGCCTTGGATTTTTGAACTTTATGTTAAAAATGTAACTTGTGAATTTATTTGCAAGCACCAAAGACACAGGTTTACGTTAGGTTCGGTAATATCAAAGTGGTAAACCTACCTGGTTTTATATGTGGAAGAAAACCATGAATTTGTTCGTATAAGTATGGACGATGCCTCCATTTGAGCCCACTGTTGAATCTATTTGATACAAATATTTTATAGGTTTTTATGAACCTAAACTGAGTAGTGATATTTCATATAAAATTACTGTGAGAACAAGTGACTGCAGTTGACCTTTTCCTGGCAGAACTGGAAACTGGTTTGTAAGAGGATAGTTAACTGCAAACTCTTTGTGTCAGAAACACCTTTGTGTTAGGTGTTTGGATGGTAGCCTAAGCAAAGCACCAGTCCTGGACACTGCTGAGAACTTCTGAGGTACTATGGTTACACAAATAATCATAGTTGTGTTTCAGATGGTAAGTAAAATGTGTATAAACTCATTAATTAAGAACTGTAAAGCTAATGTACAAACCGTTTTGCAAACAAACAGGATTAAGTGGGTAGAAATTGGGTGGAAAAATGTTGGTTAGTCACTAGCAACACTGAAACCAAATACACAAATTTTAATCTTGGTATTGGCTCTTTTGTGTTAGTATGAGTCATCTTAAAGCCTGTGTGCTTCCATATGAAAATGTGTCTTGTGTAGCAGACCGTGATGAGCAGAGAAGGTCAACTTTATTTTATTTTATTTTAATCCCTTCTAGCCTTCAGGAAAAAGAACAATCGTTCAGCATGTCCATTAAAGAAACTACTGCCAAAGTAAGTACGCATCAGTTTTCAGTTCTTCAGAATATTTAGAGAAGCAGATAATAGCTTGCATCTTAATAAAATTGTGTGTGTTTTAAAAAGTTTGTTTCTGCTGTTTTTTCTAAACAGACTTTGCATGTAAATATTTTTAAACATACACTCCAAAAACCTCCCCTGATTTTTATATTTGGACAGGCCACAGGTTATGCTTAAGGAAGCAGATGGAGTAATCTAGTGTTTTTCAGTTTATGCTTGCTAGTGGTCAGTCTTCTCACTGGTGTCCTTTTAGGGACAGGCTCCTCAGCTTCATGAAATGGAAGCGAACTCTGGTCACAGCTGAATGTTTTCACTTTTAATACAGTGCCTCTTACTTTCCTAGCTGGCTGGTTTCACTGGTGTGAAGAGCAGAAATGAAGCACTTCTTTTCCCTGTCCTTTCACTAATAATAAACTAGCAATCTCATCCCCCTTTAAAAATACAAAGAAAAGTGATGTGGCATATTTAGCATACCTGTGTTTTCTAAACAGAGATGTTAATACTTTTCCTTTAATTTTTGTATTTCTCATGACCTTCTTCCAATAAAGAGAATACTAAAGTTTTCTTTCTAGTTCAGAATGACTCAGTGAGCCACAGAGCATATTTGCTCCAGGAGTGCTCTAGAAAAAAGGGTCCGTTTATTGTAGCTAATTCATATAGGTCTATATGGAACAGGGAGTGGAAAATATTTCTGGGGTCTGATCAGTAATGAACTCGTACTCTGAAATAAGTTTATTTTTCATGTTGTTTCTTTAATAGCACTCACCAAAACTAGTGAAAATTTTATCCTTTATAATCTACTTTTCCTAATTATCTTGGCCAACACTTTTAGCATGCACTGTTAAAAGGACCATTTAAAGACTGCATCTCAATACCCCTCTCTCCTTCTCTTCTGCTTTATTTTTGAACTCATTCTCCTCTATTCCTTGCTTATGCACACGTCTGTGGAAAAATTTGTATAGACCATTATAACATCATGCTAGCCCCTGTATTTTTTAAATGACTATGAATAAAGTGTCAAGGAAAAGATTTTAGTTGACCTACAGCTCATCTACTAAAATGAACGAGACATTTGGTACCTCGGAGTGATGTGTTCTTTCAAGCTCTCTGCAAACTAAAACATAAGTTACAGATTTTGCTTTCTCCCCTGACAACATGTGCCTCTTCAAGTTGTATTTTACAGTCATAGTGTCTGGAGACTTTTTCAATAAGAGCTGAAACATTGGGTAACAACTGAGAAGTGTGCAAGTTAGAATTCCACAGCCTGTTTGTTTCTTTAAATATTCAAAAGATAAAATATTATTTTAATTTTGTTCTATTCCTATGTGATGGCATTTATTTCTTAAGGAGGAGTCTCATTACGTGCTTCCTATTTATCTTCCAAATCATTTATTATTTTATTTATTCAGATTGTCTCATTTTTTTCTCAAACTGAATAGAGCTGGTCTTTTAAATGTTTTCATTGTATGAGGAAAACACGACTTTGTCAAAGGTCTCTTCTTTCCCCCTGTGCCAATAGCATTTATATGGCATTTTCTGCCTCACCTGTGTTGTTTTCAGCTGAGGCTGCAAAAGCTAAGATTCGCCAGCTAACGAAGGGAACAACCTCCTTTATCCACCATCTTCCTTCAGAAATTAATATCTGCTTTTGCTAATGGCAAGATTGTGCTGTATGGGAGATCCAGGTGGACTGTTCTTTTCTTCAGGCAGCGTAAAGAGAATTTCTCTTATCTTTTCCAAGGTACTGTTGTAAAGAAATGTGAAGGTTACTCAGAACTTATTTTTTTCTTGAGATGGTTGGAGGAAGAGTAAATTTCAGTGCTTTAGTCGGGGTCCTTGTCCCTGTTTCTGCTGCTTTAGATTAATGTCATGTGCTGGAAAGATGGACGAGGATGACAATGGGCAAATTTGCTTTTGATATTTTGCAGCTTTTCATCTTGATTCCACATATCTTTGCTAACCAGCATCCTACTGATTTCAGATAGACTGCTTTTTTGGGTAGTGTTTATGTGTCTGAACACAGCTTTGTAAGGTATATTCCTAAACAAGAGGCCCCCCCCCTTTTTTTTTGGTGAAAGTTGGTAAAAAAAAACCCCAAAAAGCCACTGAAGAGGATTTTTAAATAGATACAGTAAGATTTGGCTGTAAAGAATTTCCCTAAAACTGAAAGGGAGTTTTTTTTAGACTCTGATCTCGTTGGTCCATGGGCTGCAGCAGAGTTGTTGCTGCCCCCAGGGAAGGACAGTGCTGGGGCCGCGGGCCTGGGCACTCGCAGCTGGACCGGTCGGAGAAGCACGGCACGTTCATCGGGAGCGGAGGAGGACGCTGGCTTTGTGAACGTTCATCATCTTTGTTAGCTAAGAAATAATCTTTCCTTAGTGGCTGAATAAGCTACTGTAATGAATAATGGTAGCTGTTAGTAAGATACAATAATTAGAAAAAATGAAAGAATTGGAGCTTGTAGAACTGATGTAACAGAAGCAGTGCTGTTAGTTTAGAGGGTGTTACGTTATTTTTGCCTCTCCCAGGCGCTCGTTTAGTTTTGTCGAACTATGCCATAGGATAGCTCTGAAGATTAATGTTATTCGTTTATCTGCAGAATACATGTGACATAAATACAAGCAGAGGCTTAGTAACGTATTTATCTCATGGTCTGGAAGAATCATCTCTGAGTCAGAGGAACTGCCTTTTCAGCCTCTGGTCCCTGCATTTGGTCCGTTAATAAAGAGTGCCAACGAGCTTCCTTCTGACCGTAGTGCTTACAAAGTGGACGGTGTTCACTGGAAACTGATTAAACCTCCCAGCTTATTTTGCATAATTGCTAAACAGCTGTTTAGTGGTAATGACTTTAAGTTACTACCAGCATGGGATATATTCATACAGTTTTCCTGGAGCTGAAAGGTTCCCCATCTAATTGCAATTCACTGAGCCATTCAGTACCCCTGAAGAGAGAGTGCTGCTTAGAAAAGAAGTCATTTAAAACTTTCAGATTTATTTTGGAGGTGTGAGACAGAAATGCCCTTTGGGTTATTTGGGCACGTTTATTCACCTCTGACAGGTTTGCATTTTTTTAAAACATTTTAAGTGAATTAGTAGGCCGGTCACTTAGAAGGGGATACTGAAACAAAGTAGAAATATCTGGGAATTGAGAAATTATAGTAGGTGTGGAAGTGATGAGATAATATGCTGTTTTAAATTAATAGGAAGACTCTGAAGTCTTTAGTAACAGTTACTGCTTGGAGGATAGTTGTGTTGGCTCAAGAATTGCTGTTTTAAATTAATAGGAAGACTCTGAAGTCTTTAGATAGTAACAGTTACTGCTTGGAGGATAGTTCTGTTGGCTCAAGAAAAAAATATGACCCATTTATGGTTAACAAATGCTCTCAGCTAAAGCAAGAGGGTATTACCCATTTAAAGAGATTTACAGTTAGTGTCATATCTGAATTATTATACTTTAATTGTACAAACAGATAAGAATTAATAGGAAGACTCTGAAGTCTTTAGATAGTAACAGTTACTGCTTGGAGGATAGTTCTGTTGGCTCAAGAAAAAAATATGACCCATTTATGGTTAACAAATGCTCTCAGCTAAAGCAAGAGGGTATTACCCATTTAAAGAGATTTACAGTTAGTGTCATATCTGAATTATTATACTTTAATTGTACAAACAGATAAGCCATTAGAGCTTGTAAGGCTTTTGCTCTTAAAAAGTGAAGTGATAGCTGTGCTTCTGTTAATAAGCATGGTATATACACTTGTTTTGAGGGGGGAAAAAAAAAGATAGAGAGGGCAAGGAAACTTTCCTCTGGAGATTTCATTTCACATCTCATCATTTCACAACTGGCCTGTGCCTCTCTTGACTATCCCTTTACCTTTGGCTCCAATGAATGCAGTGTTTTCTCAAGTGTCAGCTACAATTTTAAGTAAGTGTTTGATGTCTGCCTGCAGAACAAGGGATTTGCCTTAGCTTGATGAGGGATTTTTTCTGTTTAATCATTTTGCTTTCCCTCACAAGTGGTGCAATATAGAGTAAGAACCAACATTTTTGAATATATGGGAGTTGTATGAATTGTGTATGCTGTAAAGGTTCTTCTGAGGTGGTAATGTATGCTTAAATGTAAAGTATGGAAACAGTTGAACTTCCTTTTTTTTTTTTTTTTTCCTCCTGTGTCTCTCTGTTTTTAATACCAGTCCCAATTCATTGGTGAAGGAACTTCCAGTTAAAAAGGTAAAAAAAGAGAGAGAGGGAAAGTCAGAAACCTGAACCCCAGTCAGCTGTGTTTCCTGATGGTGAAACAAAGTACGGTATTGAGCTGGTATAGCCTTATTTATTGCCTGTGCAGAGAATTAATGATGGCTGCTTTGCCTTTTTTCCAGTTAAAATGTGCAGAACAGTATATTTTGTATAAAAATCACTGTACATTCTGTGTTATGGCATCTTAAAACTCTGAATGTTGACTTTAGTTATGCTCTGCTCCAGGCATCACTGTTAATGCTGAAATAGTACAGAATTAGTAAGATGGCCTTTCTTCTATGTGCAGCCTCAGTATCTAGTAGTGAAACATGTCCTCTCTCTTGCAGGTAACTGATGCTAATACTGTTCTCTCTTTTTATAATAGAATGTGCAGCAAAGCCTGGAAATTTTGATTCGTGTTGAGTGTTTTGTAAAGACATCTTTTTTTTTATTAAGCATCTTTACCTTACTGTAGGATGTTATGTTGTGTCTGTAAACCAAGAACATTTGAAGCCCCATTTAAATTGCCTTATACTTTTACATGAATGAATTATAAATCATGGCTGTCCACCTCAATCTAGGTTTGTGCAAGTCAGAAACTCTGCAGTACTTTGAGGAGGAAAGTGAGTGATATTGAGACTCAACTACCAGCTCTACTTGAAGCCAAAATGCTGGCTGTTTCAGGTAAGTTTTGGGTAATGAGAAGGACTACCATTGATGAGTGGTGTGTTAGAGTAGTTGTTGACCTTGTTCATAGCTGAGACAACTTAGGAAAAGTTGTTGATCTTGTGTAGATCCCCTGAAGTCATGGCAAGGCCAGCAGAACCAGGCTGTGTTGTGCCTTGTGTAAGGTACTTCAGGCCTCTCCATGATTGGGAGCTACTAGCAAAGTGGATGCTGTGTAGTAGGCAGTAAACATGCAAAGAACACGATATATTTTTCCATAGGTGAAATTGATAAATAATTATCAATAGACATTCCTGGACCTTACAAGTTATATGCCTAGAGCTTTCTAGCTAAGAGCATACGTTTACAACAAAGGTATAATAATTACAAGTGCACGTTAAATGACACTTTACAATGGAATACAATAATTGGCAGCTTCTGCTATTCAGATCATTAAACAACTAATGTTGGCAGCAAAAGAGCAATTTGGTCCTTGGAGCACTTGTGCATGTTATTTACCACCAGTAAAACACTGAAATGTGATTACAGAGTCTGACACATAGCAACTTTACGTGCCACTTACTTGGGATTACTGCCCTGTTCACTATGGGGGAAAAAAGGCAAGGCACAGTTGTGTCTCTTAAGTTTGAAGAGGTGGGTTTTCCAATTCAGCAAGTTGTTTGCAGATGTGTTAATAGGTGTGTCTTTGCTAGACACCCACCTCAGAGGAAGCTGGATAGGAGGGAGGGTAGACTTGGCTACAAGGAATTTTTCAGTGTTACACCAAGTAAAGAAAGGCTAGAGGGTTTTTAATACACATCAAGGTCATATGTTGTAGCTATCTGTTGATGATTTAACTTCTCAATTAGATACAAGAATCTAGTACTGGCACACACAAATTATTTTAAAATGAAACCTTGTGCAGTGTCACGTGATTTGTTTGCCAGAGTGGATAACGTTGGTCTTCAGCAAAATCCTAAAGGAGATTAAGGACTAGATCTTGTATTGATACTGAGCATGCTCAATTTCCTTGCTTCTCCTAATGCCTTTTTGAGACGGAAACCCTCTCTATTTATTTGTGTCCGCTTGCGAGAGGTAGGTTGAGCAATCGCCCTTCTCTGCCCGTGGGCTGTTTGAACGTAGGTAATTTTCTCGCTTTCAGAAACAGGGTCAAAGTTTTCCCCAGCCATTTTATGACTTTCTTGGGAACAAAATAGCCCGTAAACCAGATATGCAACTGCTTCATGCTGCCAGCAAGAAGCAGTTGGCCAGAAAAGTACCACCTCACTCTGACGCTTTAACTAAGTAAATGACAACTTGAGGATGATTTCCAAAACATTCATAACAATATTTTATACTTGTTAACTCTTAAAAGAGGTTGCTTGTTTCAGGAATGAATTCAAAAGACAATTTAATGCTGATGTTTCTGTAAACTGTTTTCATAGTACTGTGACTATGATTGCCATTCTACGCTTTTAAAGAAGTATCGGTGCTATTTCTTAGTACTGATAAGAAGCACTGTTCCTTTTTCTCATTCTTACTCTGAAAAACTCTTAGTTCAGGGAATTTTAATGACCATGAACGGTACAGTCTTAAGTTGTTAAGGCAAAATTCTGGAGGGAACTGGTTGAAAATCGATGATGAAAGGTAATTTGGTGACAGTGGATACTGTAATTTCTTCAGCTCATTGTAAGGTATGGATACATCTAGTTGATGTGATGGCACTTCTTTATATTAAATGTGGACTAGTATGCAGAGGATACAGGGGAAATACAGGAATAAAAAAAATTAGCTCTCTGAAGACTTGAAAGTAAAAAAAAAAAATCTGAAAAAAATTGAAGTATTTTAGTCTTAAGAGCATGAAGTGATAAAATCGGAAAAACCAAGATGCAGAATGAATTGCAGCTAGCAGAGAAGCAAGTCAGGATGAAAAGATTTGGTAAATGCGGAAGAGGAAAGAGGAAGGAAGAGATAAAAATAGCTTTTTTTGGTTTTTACTTACCAGGCAAAAACAGTGAGCGATGGGTAATATAGAGAAGGCTGAATTATTCAGTTTCTGTGTATTTCTGTGTTAGGCATAAATGAATTACACCTCTTAAATAAGGCATAGTTAAGAAGTAGGTCTTAGCCTTTTAAATACTGGTTAAGATTTAAGCAAGATACTGTATGTACGTATCCCCTGAACTGTCAGACAGCTAACAGAATTTTAATGAACAGCCTGGATATATTAAATCGTTAGAAGGTGGGAGAATCTTCAGTTGGTAATATGCAATTATTTAAGGACAACCTTGGAATAGTATGAAATTCAGAGCAAATTATAGCATGTATATAAAAACGTACAACAATAATAAAGTTTGGCCATAGCTAGAGGTTTTCATTCGGTCTGGATGCATCAGGCAGCGATAAATGTCTGTTATTTCTGCTTTTTTTGCCATAGCAGCTAAATCATTAATTTAATTAATTTCCTCGAACAGTACTAATGGATACTGAGAGCAATTGTTTTTCTCTAAACGGATGTTACATCATTTTTGTTTAACATAGCATTTTCCTTGAGGAAGCAGTCAGAGTTAAGTGATTTTTGGAACAGTGTCAAAGCAAAAAGGTAACTGAATGCAGTTGCACACATCTGGATTCATGTATCCCAAAAGTTAAGTTAGATGAGCTTAAGAATATAGTTATTAAGTGATACGTTAATTTTCAGAGCTTACATGTGATGACTTAATGATGTGATGACTTGGAAAGCACGATATATATCTCAAACTTTAATGGCTACCTTGGTAGCCTCGGACAACATTCATCTTCTATGTGAATGGTACTTTCTATTTGAAACATATTGATTTACAGTATTGGTGTATTTGGACCAGAGGGTGTAAGAATATAGCTGATCTTGCTTTCAGAGGAAAATGCTGCAGTAAATGCAATGTAAGCATAACAATTCTATTAGTCCTGTCAATACAATACCTTGGATTTTAAGACTGTATAATAAGCAATACTGTAAAGACATAAGAGACGATGCTACATATGTAAATGTCTCTCCTCCCTATTATTTTGTCCTTGGAAGAAGTATAAAATTAAATTTAGAGGAGAAAGAAAGAAGGTTTGTGAATCCTTGGATTATTGAAGGCTGTAGAATAAATACGGTAGATTAATTAAATCCCAGTGAGATTTCATATGGGGGAAAAAAATAAGGCAGCCCATACTTAAATGTTCAAGAGGTGTTTCTACCAACAGTTATAATTCAGATCCTTCATACCAACAGCTCTGTTACTTCTGATTGACATTTGCCTGTTGTGATAAATAACTTGCAGTTAATGCTCCTGAGATGCTAGTCCAGAATTTTTCTCCAAATATAATTAGTAGAATCTCATTATATTGTTCACGGTTTTTAAGTCAGTAGCTTTAGCTAATTATAGCTAACAAGTGCTCCTGATTGCATGAGATGTTACTGTTGACATACACATTTGTAAATACTTATCGATGAAATCTTACGGTTTAGCATCCAGTAGTGTTTTTTTTTTTTATTAAAACAAAACACCTTAATGTCAGTGCTTAGAAACCTGCATATGATTGTTATAACAGTTGCTTCTGACAGTACCTCTTAACATGCTTATAAAAATTTTGTCTTCAGTCATGGGAAGAACCTGGCAGTACATGACATACTCCATTCTTTCTGTTAGTATCCTGTGTCTATTTAGCATGAAATTTTTGGGGCGAATAAATTGCAGATGAAAGAATACTAAACCAGTAAGAAAATTCAAATAGGACAATATGTAAGTAAGTGTGAATGTAACTGTAGAGACATTATTAAAATTTATCTTCCTACTTTAGACTGTTTTGCAGGAGAGCAAATCATATGTGAGAAATGGTGTGTTTCTCATTTTGCCTTGAAAACAATTTGGGAATACGAAGGAGGATGTAAACTTAAAATGAATTTTTAGTCATTTCATCTGTTTCCTATATTTGAATAAAAGAGGTTGTTTGATATATGTTACAATGTCTTCTTAGACTTTATGTGAATTTTTTTTTCTTCTTGAGAATGCGTAATAGCGTGGGACTAGATAGCCAGAAAGTGGCTAGTAGGGAACTAAACAGACATGAATGAAATACTGAATTAATTATGTAGTTATCTATGAGATGCATGTCATTAACTTTCCTTATGTCTTTGCAAATACAAATTAGATCCAAACACAGAAGTTAGAATGAGGTGACTTGTAAGTAGTTAAAAGCCAAAATACACTTCTGGTCTTAAAACTATCTATACTGGTAAGAGATCATGTGTTATCAACCTAGAATTAGCACTATCTCTGTTTCATTAAATACCTGCAAGTGGGAGCTGCTTGGAAATACTGTTGTGGGATGGTTTCCAACAGTACACCAAAAAGGTTTTTTTCCTTAAGTCAATGTAGAAGTGTCATTTATAAATAGCATGACATAAATACTAAATACCATATTTTTGTAAAACTTAATGCTAGGCCTGTTGCCTTTCTGCCTGCTCTTTGCTCATTTAGGGCAAGTTCTGGATGGCTCAGGAAGCAGCTGTAACAAAAAAGCCCCTGGGTTTCCAGCTTTGGTGCTAAGCGTTCCTGTTGGGAATGAGTGTGTTAGAGAGGGGACAGGGCAGTCAGACTGGAAGATGCTGGTGCAGGCTGAAGGATGTTTTCAGCCATACATCTGTATTTTGGTAACGTTGATGTCTTGTTTTCATGCTTGTGCTGTATTGGGTCATTTCGTGCGGAAATATGTATGGGTATAAAATTCTTGACATGATGTTGACGTCTTCCTCAGACGTGCTACGTACAGCTCTTTCTTTGTCTTGCATCGGAAGGCAATGGTGGTCCTGTTGTGTGTGTTGTGTTTTTTTTTTTATCTTTCCTGTTTCTGAGAACTGTTGTTTGGTAACAGCTGGAGAGCTCGGCTAGACTTAGAGGCAAAAATACCAGTGCCTCTTTGTGCCTTCTTATGAAGGCTTAGTTTTTTGATGAATTAGAGTCTGATAGAGGCCTGTGTCTTGTCAGATGACATAACTGGTTCCCCCATTTCAGATTCTTGCTTCCAGCAGTGGTCAGGGTTGATGGCTCAGAGGCATATTGAGATTAATTCTTCTTCATGCTTGTATTGCAATGTCTGGCTCCAGCATACAGTGCTGTGTATTGGCATGTCTTCCCACAACTAGTCACTTTATGCTCCGTGAAGTAAAATTTGCCACCGTGTATTGGTGCAAGTGATGTACTTTTTGGCAAGCCTATTAACTCATTTTTAAAAAAAATAATGCCAGCGAACCCCCAAAACCAACTCTCAAACAGTCACACGGACCTCAGACAGCTGTGCTATTTGTCTTTTTGTCTCATTTCCAAATGAGACTGCTGGATGTTACTGGCTTTCAGGGAACTTCAAGGATAATTTATTGTAGCTGAAGTTCCAGCATGATATGAGACCAGACAGCAGAAAATCATTGCTTCTGTTGCAGAAGTCAGTCAGTCATGTAACAACTTACTCTTTTTCTCTTCTGCATTACCTAAGCTGCTGTCCTTGGAGGGGGAGAAAAGGTCGAAAAATCTCTTTGGCAGTTCCTTTTCTGGGGTTTTGTGCTCAAAGGAGAAATGTTAGATGGTGAGAGCTGTGAAGGGAAGTCACTCTCACCCCATGGAAAGGCTGTGCTGTGGGCTGGAGGGGAGTCAAGAAAACCCTGTGCAGCCTGTGAAAGGGGGCAGTGATGTCCCTCTTTCTGCTGACTGCCCAGGGAGCCGCAGTGTCAAACCTTTGAACCTCAGTGCGTGTGCTTTTGGTACCTAAACCTAGGTGGCATGAATATTTCTTCCCCTGATCCTTCTCTTTTTTTCTTTCCTGGCCTGGTTGGTAAAAAGGGCATTGATGAATTCAACCAGCCCTTAAGCTCATGACAAGGCGACCTGCTTTGTGGATGAGGGAAAGGCTGTGGGTGTTGTCTACCTAGACTTCAATAAAGCCTTTGACACCATTTTCCACAGCATGCTCCTCGAGAAACTGGTGGCTCATGGCTTGGACAGGTGTATGCTTTGCTGGGTAAAAAACTGGCTGGATGGCCAGGCCTAAAGAGTGGTGGTGAATGGAGTTAAATCCAGTTGGCGGCTGGTCACCAGTGGTGTTCCCCAGGGCTCGGTACTGGGGCCAGTTCTGTTTAACATCTTTATCAATGATCTGGACAAGGGGATCGGGTGCGCCCTTAGAAAGCTGGCAGATGACACCAAGTTGGGTGGGAGT
>NW_009604202.1:44180-49902 GCF_000690535.1 Cariama cristata | reverse complement strand
TATATATATATATATATATTCACTATACTAAAGTATTAGAATGAAAATTTGCAGATGGGTTTTTTCAAAATGTGTACATTTTGTTCCTGTTGACCAGTGGAGATAAATGCTATAGGAATGTTCCATGTTAATTTCCCATGAGTATGTTCTGACAAAAAGTCTTTGAACTGTATGTTTCTAAAGCAAACCAACCTAACCTTTGTCAAAGGTGAAACAATCTCAATTTCAAAACTTTTTGATAACTTTCTCTTTATAAAAAATGGGCCTGTATTTTTAAAAATTGAAAGTCTCAAAAAAGAAAAAAAAACAGGCAGCGCAGTGCGTTTGCTACATATCATTCTTTAGCTTTTTCTTCTCAGCAGTTATCTAAGGACTGCCTTCATTACAATTATTTGTAGAACTTGATCAGACTGTTAATTAGATGTATCAAACAATGTGGAATGAAAAAAACAAAACAAAACCAAACAACTTACCAGATTCAAACAGCAGATGATTATTCTCAACATACTGAGTAGAGTTCAGTAACGGAAGTATTTGCAATACTCATGTAATACTTCAGGAACAAGTGGAGTTAAGCACTTAATAATCTCATAGTGTCTGATCAAGTACAAAGACTGTTGTTACCAACTGTTATCATATTGAAAATTATTTAATGTATGTATTAATTGAATAACAATTATAATTATGCATTCAGTGAGTACTAGCTTTGATACATGATATGAAGTTTATTCAATTCTTCCAGAAACTCCTTGTTTGTGGAAAGTGGTTTGTAGCCACGTAGCCATGATGTGTAGCTGGAACTCCCAACAGCAATCTCTTCAGATTCAAGCTAAAGACACATTATTACTAAAAATACTTCCAGGAATAAGCTACTTCCATACATCTAACCTTCCCCTTATTTTGTTGAAGTGAAAATTATCCCCCATACCTGGACGATACAGAAGATTTATGATATGATCTCTTGTATAAAAAGGTTGAGCACACCATCAGTAAATATCCTTCATGTTCTTTCACAAAGGATATTTACGAGACACAAAGGCTTTGCCATACCCTACTACTGAGCAGTACAGCTTCACCACAAAGTAGTTCCAACTCTTAAGTATGGGCTAGTGGTTTTTAGAACTTCATGATATGAAAGATGAGCATTGTTTTAACAACTGTTATAATTGTCAGTCAGCATTTACCAACTATTTTGCCATGTGATATTAGATGACAATGTCACAGTCTTGCCTTCTACTTCCCATTTATAACATAACTAGCAAAGCCATTTTAATCAGTTCTTTCACATATCTGAATGTAGGATTGCCACAGATGACCATTTAACATAGCAAAAAAAGTATTTTTTTTTTTTTACATAGAAGTGCAAATCAAAAAAGAGATTTGCAATTTCTTTAAAAACGATGCATCTCATTTTAATCTATATGTTTTCTAATGTAGATTACAAGTTAAATCACGGTAGTAGTTACTGGCATCATCCTATAGGAAATGAGAAACAAAGGTCTCTAAATTTATGAATTCTTTAATGATACCTCTACAATCAGCATAGCTAGTGGTTTGTGGTGGTTTGAGGGTTTTTTGAGAAATGCTAAGTCCATTTCTTGGCAAACATTTTTTACTGCCTGCAGAATATTTCATGACTGCATTTAAACTAATGCTTATATATTTTTCGTCTTCTATCTGTACCATTATTATCACTTCTGAATCCTCCCCTGTAAATAATGAATGCCAGTAGCCTTTTCCACTACAGCTTTTTTTTTCCAAGTTCATGAGTAATGTTAGGGCAATTTTTAATGTTCTCATTCTTATACCTATATGAATAGAAATTTTGATCTCTGAACCTCTAAACAGATAATACCAGCCGTTCTTCAAATCACTTGCACTACAGGACTGACAGAACCTGAAAAATCCAGATGCACACTTTAACCTTGGATGAGAACGTTTTTACATTATTTATAGAACTAAACATATCTCAGTGGAAGAGACTCAATGCAATGGAAGGGATCAAAAAGAAATGCCTCAAGCCAGACTTCAGCAATTACCTGAAACCTATTTCAAAGTTAATACAAAAGCACGCTTCCTCTGTCATGAAAAGAAGTAAAAGAAAACTGCTTCAAAATCTAATACTGTATTTGAATAATGATAACAGTAATACAAATTAATTACAAACGTTTACTGTTCTTTTAGTTATTAACTATTCTGTTTATATAGAGATGCATTAAATGAATCATAATGTGAAAGTGTTGTCATCCATGTATCCATCTCAGTTTTAATGATATTAAGCCTCTGATCAGAAGTCAATAAAAGATTCCCATGGTTAACTAAATTATGAGATCTGATTACGATAAACTTTTGAAAGAATGGTTTACAATGATCTAGCTGAGTACAAGAATTAACATGAATTCATACAAATGGTTGAATATTTACAACTGATTGTAGATCTCAGAATATTCAAAGTGTTTTAAAACATTGTTTTTTCTCCTAGTTATTTTTCACATTTTAATTTCTTATCCCAGAATTACATGGTAGTTGGGTTTAATTATGAAATATTTCTCTTGCAAATAAACATTGTCTCACACAGGTCTCATCAGAAATCAGTATTAATATTTTATAATGTCATATATGGATAACAGGCAAATGCTTTTACAGGAATTCTAGGTAGACATGTTAAATAAGTAAAGTTTAAAATATAACACTATATCCAGAAGAATTCTCTATGCCAGTAATGTAAATTGTCCATAACAGCAGACATAAGTGTTGCATAACTGGTGATTGTTAAACAAATTATACTAAAGCATTAAAAAAATAAAAAGAAAGGGAATACAAAGAATACCTGGCTAGGTACGATACCTGATGAGTTATGATTTTCTCAAAAAATTAAGATAAAGTACATTTGTAGTCGTCTGGAACAAATATCTGATGTGTAAAGCATAATACCTTCTACCTTTACTTTTTTTTAGACATGGCTATAGATTTGAGATAGACATATTCATATAAATTAGAACAATTAATATAGTTATGTATAAGTCAAGTCTTGTATTTATTCAAATGCATAGCTGTATTGGGACAGAAGTAAAAACTCAATTAATAACTTATTAAATGCCAAAGAAATAGTTGGCGTTCTTTAAAGTGATTTGTAAGGCAATCTACAGGAAATTTAGTTTTCATAAAATTTCTTAATTCTTCACAAGTTGAATGTCCAAGTAGTTATGTTCAGAGGAGTATGTCACTGAATAGTTTCAGTAGCCTTGCCTATGTTTGAAATGCTCCTGGTAAATGCTATCACCTCTAGACTGATGTCTGCATTGATACTCAATTTTTTCTCATATCCCTGGGATGTGAAAGGCAGCTACATCTGCTAAGTGTTGTTCTTAAGTGAGGCAGAGCAAATCCAAGGATCAGAGGTCTTTTATAGGGTGAATAGTCAGATTTCTGTTTGGGAAATTGTCGTCACAGAACTATGAATAGTGCCTTAACATTTAATGAAGGGTATTTAAGAACTTCATCCTGGTCTAAGAATAATGTCTGAAATTTCAGATAAGTCTTTAGAATGTACTGGTGGTCTTTGAGTACTAATAAAGTTAAGGTCTTCCAAGGGCTGTATGTGTATATTTTTGGAATTGGAACTGTGGTCTGAAGTTTGTGAACAAAGAATAGATTTTAATGCTGCAGTTGTGATTAAAATTGTGATGTTGATTTGTAATACTGCTGAAGCTGACATGGAATCATAGAATCATAGAATCATAGAATGTCTGGAGTTGGAAGAGATCCGCAAGGATCAATGACTCCAACTCCTGTCTCTGTGCAGGACAACCCCAAAATTCACACTGTGTGTCTGAGGGCATTGTCCAAATGCTTCTTAGAATACTGTCAGGCTTGGTGCCATGCCATTTCCCTGAGTCCTCTCATTGGTTGTCAGAGAGAAGAGATCAGTGCCTGCCCCGCCACTTCTCCTAATGACGAAGCTGTAGACTGCGATGAGGTCTCCCTTCAGTCTCCTCTTCTCCAGGCTGAACGAACCAAGTGACTTCAGCCACTCCTCATACGGCTTCCCCTCTATATTAAGGCACCCAAAACTGCACACAGTACTTGAGGTGAGGCATCACTACTGCAGAGAAGAGTGAGACAATCAACCTCCGGCTGGCTGTGCTGTGCTTAATGCACCCCAGGATATAGTTGATCCTTTTGTCTGCCAGGGCACACTGCTGACTCATGTTCAACTTACTGTCAACCAGAATTCCCAGGTCCCTCTCCTCAGGTCTGCTCTCCAGCCTCTCATGTGTATCCAAGGTTGTGTCATCCCAGGTGCAGAATTCATCACTTGCCATTGTTAAACTTCATACGGTTGGTGATTGCCCAGCTCTCTAATTTGTCTAGATGTCTCTGGAGGACCTCTCTGCCTTTGAAGGTGTCAACAGCTCCTCCCGATTTTGTATCATTGGCAAACTTACTTAGTATGCATTCAAGTCCTGCATCCAAGTCATTTATGAAGATATTAAAAAGCACTGGCCCTAAGATGGATCCCTGTGGAACCCCACTGGTGACTGATCTCCAGCCTGATGTGACCCCATTTACTAGAATCCTTCAAGTCTGACCCATCAGCTAATTACTCACTCATTGCATTATGTGTTTATTCAGCTGTATGCTGGACATATTGTCCAGGAGGATACTGAGAGAGTCAGTATCAAAAGCTTTACTGAAATACAAAAAACCTGTACTGACTGGCTTCCCTTGGTCAATTAGGTGGGTAACCTTGTCATAAAAAGAAGTTTGTTAAATAGGACTTTCTCTTTGTGAACCTGTGCTGCCTGGGACCAATGACTGCATTGTCTTTCAGGTGTTCTTCCATAACTCCCAGAATAGTCTTCTCCATAATTTTGCCAAGCACTAAAGTGAGACTGACAAGCCTGTAGTTAACGAGGTCATCCCTATTGCCCTTCTTGAAAATTGTGGCAACATTTGCCAACTTCCAGTCAACTGGGACCTCTCCAGATTCCCAAAAGCATTGAAAAAATCATTGAGAGGTCTCACTATGACATCAGCCAGCTCCTTAAGTACCCTCGGATGAATCCCATCGGGCCCCATAGACTTATAGGGATCCAGCTGGAGCAGCAAATCCCACACAAGATTGGGGTTGACTGGGAGTTTGTCATTCTCACAATCATGGTTCTCTAGCGCAGGAACCATCATCGATTCTGAAGACCAAGGCAAAGAAAGCATCGAATGTCTCTGCTTTGTCTATGTCCCTGTTTGAGAGGTGACCATCGAGTAACAGGTCATTGTTATCTCTGGCCAGCCTTTTGCTATTAACGTATTTTTAAAAGCCCTTTTCATTGTTCCCCCACAGTACTGGCCAGCTTCAACTCTAATTGAGCTTTGGCTGCACCTATTTCCTCCCTACAGTGGTGAACAGCATCTCTGTAGTCCTCCCATATCTCCTGACCTTTCTTCCACTGGGCATATAATTTCTTTTTTCACCTTAGCTCTAGAAGAAGATCCCTGCTCAGCCAAGCCGGCCTTCTGCTTCACCTGCTTGACATCCAACATTTTGGAATTCCCTGCTCCTGTGCTCTTAGGAGGTGGTACTTAAAAAGTGACCAGCACTGATGGACCCCAGCACCTTCAAAAGCTCTTTCCCAGGGGACCTCACTAAGCAGTTCCCTGAGCAGCCTGAAGTCTGCTCTCCTCATACCCACAGTTGAGGTTTTGCTGGTAGTTTTTCTCC
>NW_009604202.1:1650-44125 GCF_000690535.1 Cariama cristata | reverse complement strand
GCCACTTTACCCATGAGCCCCTCTCTGTTAACAAGCAACAAATCAAGGAGGGCACCTTTCCTAGTCGGCTCCCTTAGTCGGTATTCCAAGAAGTTGTCATCCAGATGATTTAGGAATCTTCTGGACCTGTTTGTACCAGCTGTGTGGCATTCCAGTTGACATCTGGTGAGTTGAAGTCCCCCATAAGGACAAGGGTGGATGATTTAGAGGTATCCCTTAGTTCTTTAAAGAATAATTCATCAGTGTTGTCATCCTGGCTGGGTGGCCTATAGTAGACTTCCATCACAACATCTGCTTTGTGTATCCCTTAATCCTTACCCAGAGGCTCTCAACTGTGCCATCACCAACTGCAAGCTCCATGCATTCCAACCCCTCTATTACAAACAACACCACCCCCCGCCTTGCCAGCCTTACCTATTCCTCCTGAAGAGCCTGTAACCATCCATCATGGCATACCAGTCACAGCACTCGTCCTACCAGGTTTCACTTATGCCAATGATGTCATATCTCTGGGACTGGGCCAAGGCTTCTAGCTCCTCTTGCTTGTTCCTCATGCTGTGCACATTGGTGCACATTTCAATTGCGGTTTAATGTACCCATCACCTTGTGGGGCAGTCTGAAGGATCTCACTAGCATGCAGTCTCTCCGACTTTGGTGTGCCATCCCATTGCTTGTCACTAACTGGCCTAGTTTTTTCCCTATCCCCCTTCCAATCTAGTTTAAAGCTCTGTCAATCAGTCCTGCTAGCTTCTGCACAAAACCCCTTTTCCCCCTCTGAGAAAAGTGCATCCGATCAGATGACAGTAGACCCGGTGACGTATAGACCATCCCATGACTGAAGAACCCGAAGTTCTGCCGATGACACCAGTCTCGGAGCCATATGTTGATCAGTTGTGTCTGCCTGTTCCTGTCAGTATTTTTCCCTGCCACTGAAAGGATCAAAGAAAAAACTACCTGTGCACCTGATTCTTTGGCCAATCGCCCCAAGACTCTGAAGTCTCTTTTGATTGACTTTGGACTTCTCTTTGCTACCTCATCACTACTGACATGAAGGACCAATAACAAATAATAGTCCAAGGACTGTTGGACATTAGATAATGACCAAACATTTCTGTGATAGACATGTTTTTTTGGGCACTTTGGATATTCCATACTTGTAATTTTTTCCTGTCAAGTTGTCAGATGTGGCAATAAATTGTCTTGATCTTTTCACATTTTTCCCTTAACTAAAAGCTAAATTTCTGTGCAAGTTTCCATATATATAAAATTCGGCTCATAACTATGTTAAACTAAAAATATTATTGACTGATTCCTTGGGACCTCTGTTGTTTATATGAAAGGCTGTTGTCAAGCATTTAATGTGATGGGATGAAACTTGTTTCTTAGAAGTTTAAGGTTAAGGGAAAGATATATTGTTCTTGTGCCACAAGATTGAATCTGTTAACATGGATAATATGACTCCAGATTTATGAAGTCATTAATGGAGATTTTTGAATACTGAAGGAGTAATTAATCTCAATGCTAAATATAAAACATCTCAGGTTGTATCTACAAAATATCTGATATATATTTTGCTGATTGCTGAAAGAGACAGAATTTGCAGTATTTGACTAAGTAGTGCTGTAGTGTTTGTTGGTGCTCAGGATCATAAGCAACAGCTGTTAACCCATTACAAGTCTTTCTGGGTGGATATTAGTTTTTATACCCTGTTGAATGCTGGCTCTTATGTAACTGGCCACGGACTTGGTTCTGGCAACTCCATTATTGTCTGAAACTTCTTTTTATCATTAACAAGTACTTTTGAAGGAAGAGGTTAGCTTGGCCAGTTATGCAATAAACAGAGTTATTTGATTATATATTGGTTATACCAGCTTTTGGTTATCTTCCTCTTTGCACAGATAGGTCTACCTAATGTTTACTGCTGCAGTCCAAGCTGTTGAGGAATTTGAGAAACAATAAACACCAGCTAGGTCATATGTTTTCATTTTACTGTCATGGAGGCTCAGTTTCTTTCTTCAGTGATATCAGGTGAAATAATACAGCTTTGTCAGATATTTAGTAAGAAGTGAAAGACAGACCTTCTGGCTTAGTTGACTTGCCACTTTTTATTCCTCTGGGATCATGTCCTCATATCCTCTGGAAGATGGAATTCAATTACTCTCTTGGGGCCTTCACTGTTTCGTAATCACTGCTTATTTTCTTCTAAACGTGTTTATCTCTAGTTGCCAGTAGATATTGTGATAGCCATAAGGTATATGTTTTTATGGTTGCCCAGATGAGGTGATGAGCAAATTAATAATAGTTTTCTGTGATCTTTTCAGTACAGTGTGTCCCTTTTTTTTTTTTTTTAATTTACATTTCATACACATTTTCTTTTTATGGCAATTCAAGTATATTTTAGCACTGTACTGTCACCTCTGTTCTGCAAGTTGCAATATCATTAGTGCTTTACCTATGTCTCAGCTGTGATTATTAGCTTTGTGACAGCTCACAATAGGGGCAAAAATAGATTATTCTTTTGTATCAAATACTATACATAGGCTGAGAGGCTTAAATTTTCATATCTCTCTGCAGGCAGCCTAGGTGGTCTCTTAGGGTTCAAGATTCCATTTCAAAGTAAAGTACTTAAGACTTAAGTGCCTAAGCCCATTCTTGGAGATCTGACCTGCATTAGATGTATGATGTTAAAATGTGGAAATGGTTTAGTTTTGATTTTATTCCCAAAACAGGCAGAGCATTATTTAGAGACAGATCTTCTCTTGGTATGTTTTTTCTGCTGAATAATTAAAAAAAAAAAAAAGAGTGGCTTACACTTTCTTTTGCCAATTTTCAGCTTCCTTCTCCAAGTGATAAGGGAGCCAATGAGGAGAGGTGCTATGCTGGATCTTGTTCTCACCAACAAGGAGGGGCTGGTGGGGAATGCGAAGCTCAAGGGCAGCCTTGGCTGCAGTGACCATGAAATGGTTGAGTTCAAGATCTTAGGGCAGTGAGGTTACTAGTCAAGGATCACCTCCTGCAAGCCCAGGAGCGATGCATCCCAACCAAAAGGAAGTTAGGCAAAAAAGCCAGTAGGCCTGCATGGATGAACAAGAAGCTCCTGGACAAACTCAAACACAGAAAAGAAGCCTACAAAGTGTGTAAGCAAGGACAAGTAGCCTGAGAGGAATATGGAGAAATTGTCCGAGTAGCCAGAGATCAGGTTAGGAAAGCTAAAGCCTTGACAGAATTAAATCTGGCCAGGGACATCAAGGGTGAGAAAAACTTCTATAGGTACATTTGTGATAAAAGGAAGACTAGGGAAAATGTGGGCCCTCTCTGGAAGGAAATGGGAGACCTGATTACCTGGGACATGGGGAAGGCTGAGGTACAGTACTTAATGACTTTTTTGCCTTGATCTTCACTGGCAAGTGCTCCAGTCACACCACCCAAGTTGGAGAAGGCAAAGGCAGGGACTGGGAGAATGAAGAATGACCCACTGTAGAAGAAGATCAGGTTTGAGACCATCTAAGGAACATGAAGGTGCACAAGTCCATGGGACCTGATGACATGCATCTGTGGCTCCTGAGGGAACTAGTAAATGAGGTGGCTAAGCCACTATCCATCATATTTGAGAAGCTGTGGCAGCCCAGTGAAGTTCCCACTGACTCTAAAAGGGGAAACATAATCCCCATTCTGAAAAAGGGTAAAAAGGAAGACCTGAGGAACTACAGGCCAGTCAGTCTAACCTCTGTGCCCAACAAGATCCTGGAGCAGATCCTCCTGGAAACTATGCATAGGCACATGGAAAACAAGGAGGTGATTGTTGACAGCCAACATGACTTCACTAAGGGCAAATCAAACCTGACGAATATGGTGGCCTTCTGTGACAGGATTACAGATTTGGTGGATGAGGGAAGAGCAACTGACATCATCTACCTGGACTTGTGCAAAGCATTTGACACTGTCTCATATGACGTCCTTGTCTCTAAATTGAAGAGACAGGGATTTGATGGAAGGACTGCTCGATGGATAAGGAATTGGACGGTCGCAGTCAAAGAGTTGCGATCAACAGTTTGATGTCAAAGTGGAGACAGGTGATGAGTGGTATTCCTTAGGGGTCTGTATTGAGACCAGCACTGTTTAATATCTTTGTCGGCAATATCGACAGTAGGACTGAATGCACCCTCAGCAAGTTTGTTGATGACACCAAGCTCTGTGGTGCACTCAACACACTAGAGGGATGGAGAGAGCTCAGGCTTGAGAGGTGGGCCTGTGCGAACTTCATGAAGTTCAACAAGGCCAAGTGCAAGGATCTGCACATGGGTGGGTTAGTCCCCTATAGCAATACAGACTAAGGGATTGTGAACCTGGGTTAAAGTACCAGATTAAAATGTTTTTATTTTGGTGGATGAGAAACTGGACATGATCTGGTAATGTGTGCTTGCAGCCCAGAAAGCCAATCGTATCCTGCCTGCATCAAAAGCAGCATGAACAGCAGGTCGAGGGAGGTGATTCTCCACCTCTGCTCTGCTCTCATGAGACCCCACCTGGAGTACTGCCTTCAGTTCTGGGGCCTCCAACACAAGGAGGACATGGACCTGTTGGAGTGAGTCCAGAGGAGGGCCACAAAGATAATCAGAGGGCTGGAGTAGCTCTCCTAGGAAGGTAGGCTGAGAGAGTTAGGGCTGTTCAGCCTGGAGAAGAGAAGGCTCCGTGGAGACCTTAGAGCAGCCTTCCAGTACCTAAAAGGGGCCTACAAGAAACCTGGGGAGGGTCTTTTTACAAGGGCATGTAGTGATAGGACAAGGGGCAATGGCTTTAAACTGGAAGAGAGAAGATTTAGATTAGATATTAAGAAGAAATTCTTCACTGCGAAGGTAGTGAGGCACTGGAACAGGTTGCCCAGAGAAGTTGTGGATGCCCCATCCCTGGAAGTGTTCCAGGGGAGGGTGGATGGGGCTTTGAGCAACCTGGTCTAGTGAAAGGTGTCCCTGCCCATGGCAGGGTGTTGGAACTAGATGATATTTAAGGTCCCTTCCAACCCAAACCATTCTATGATCTTATTCAATATTTTTGAAAGGATATTTTTTTTCTGCTTTGCAGGATGAAAAACAGAACGTTGGAAGTTAATTTTAGTGCTTTACCAGAGGTCACACAGTAGATTGTGATGGAAGAAACCTGAAACACAAACTAGATTTCTAATGTCTCAGAGTTGTGCTTTACTCATTCAACCATGCTGATCTTATTTTTCCAGATATTCTCTATTCCCTTTTATTTGATTATATTCTGCATTTTGAATGGATAGCTTCAGTTATGAACCATTGGTCTTAATTTGAACCTCCTCAATCAAAAGACAAAAACTTCCTGGGATTTAATTCCCTAAAATTTTAAGGAAATGTATTTGTAGGCTTAAAACACACATTAATGAGTTAAAAATTCATTTTTATGAATTTAAGACTGTTGATGTTACAATGCATAAACCCTTTGAGTTAAGCAGAAGGTTATGGTGAAGAAGGTATAAAATAACTATGTCTTTCTCTTTCCTCAGCAATATCTTGTGGAATTCCTAAAGCTCCATTAAATGGTGGGATATTAACAACAGATTACTTAGTTGGCACTCGTGTTACTTATTTTTGCAATGATGGATATAGACTGTCAGCCAAGGAACTTACTACTGCAGTCTGCCAGCCAGATGGTACCTGGAGCAATCACAATAAAACACCTCGCTGTGTAGGTAAGTAACATGTAAAAACTCTCCAGCTAGTAGGAACCTGGCTGTAGATTTTGTTTATTTATCCAAGGCACAAATCTTCACATTACTTAAACTTTCAGCTTCAGTTACTTTGATCTATGAATAATTACGGGTATTAAATTATTGTGAAACACATATTTGAAATGTATATATCTGAAATACATATTGAAACATTCTGTGAGAGCAGAAGAAATACACTGGAGATTATAGAATATATTCAAACTGATAATTAATTTACAGCTAAATCAAAGTTAATGGTTGCAGAGGTTTATGCAAAAGTCATCTCTTCAGTGAAAGCTGCATCGTTCATATACTGTTAACAAACCCTATTTACTATTCAGAATTGCAAAGTTCCTGGTACTCTGGGATACTTGTTTGAAACTACTACTTATTATTTATATTCACACCATCATTATAATCCTACACCATCTAAACTTGGGGGAACATCATTGAAGAGAAAATGCGTGTTCAGTTCCAAAGAGAAGTGGCTACCATCAGTTATAAATGGGGTACGAAATCCCAGGTGATCGTAAGAGTGATACAGAAATGTCAGAGTGTCTGATGCACATTAAGATTTGGATTATCTCACCCAGTGAATTTTGGAAAGGAAAGAAAACATACCCTAGAATAATTTTCAAGGATTTTTCCTTTTTCCTTTTTTTTTTCTTTTTCTTGTTCTTGTAAACTGTATTCCCTCATGCCTTTTTCTCTATCTAAAGAACCAGTCAGAATGGAGAGAAACTAAGTAGTATCTGACAAAGATTTTCCTCTGCGCCTTTTGATCGTGGAAAAAACTGTTATGCTTGTTAGCCTTTTTCTATTAGGTTGGGGTTGTAGAACATTTTTATTTGGTTTTTGGAGGAAGAACAAGTAGAGTTTAGACATGAGATAAAAATTCACAGCTGCTGAAAAAACAGCTTGGATACAGATATTATTTTATCTGTCACCAATGAGCAGCGTCTCCCAATGCATCTTTAAGATCTAATAGAATTTACCTGGGTATAAAAATAATTCCTATATTGAAATGTAGCTGACATTTTAGTAAAGATTCTGATGTCTCATGTAAGGTGTCACAGGAGTTCCATGACTATCAGTCTACAGTGAATTCAATCATGGTATAAATTCTATCTATCTACACCAATTGCATGGCTCTGCATAAACAGTCACTGCTCTGTCCTGGACAGTGGTCATTATTAATTAAATGAAAGAACTTGTACCTGCTCACCACAGGCAATTTCAAATACAGCTTTACTCTTCAAATATTATGTCACTGTGTTTAATACATATTTCTGAATTAATAATAGTACAGCTTTTCCTAATTTGTCTGTACTAAGCCACAAATAACTATGTGTTTTTGTTATTTTGGAAGTTGTTACATGTCCAAGCATCAATTCTTTTACACTGGAACATGGAAGATGGAGAATAGTAAATGGTTCACATTATGAGTACAAAACAAAAGTAGTTTTCAGCTGTGATCCAGGGTATTATGGTTTGGGACCTGCATCTATCGAGTGTCTTGCTAATGGCACCTGGAGTTGGAGGAATGAGCGGCCTTACTGCCAAAGTGAGTACATTTTGTACCTGCATCTGCTTTACAGACTTCAGATAAAAATATTTTATTTGGCTGAATTAGAAATTACCTAATTAAATATTGGAATCAATCAATTAGAAAAATGTTTCCTGGCTGGAATTCCTGAGTATCCTAAAGGCTATTATTTACAAATACAATCCATTAGGTTTAGTGACAAGGAAATATCTGTAAGGACACTTCTGGATTTAAAAGGTCTCTAAATCTATAAAGGTACAAATAAGTAATAGAGAACATTTTCCTATATATTTTTCTAGGTCAGGAATGCTGTATAGGCTAGAAAAATGCAAAAACTTTGTATTCTGTCTGCACACTTGATAAATAAAATGATCTCTCCTTTCAGCTGGTTACCATATAGTGTGCAAATCTACATCATTCTTACCATTAGCTGGCATCTTGATAATGTGCAACAGCTACTTCTCAAAAAAATAAGTAATTAATATTCAGATACTTTAAACAAGCTAAATGTGTGGCTACAGTTGTGCTCCCTTCTCCCACCCCAGTGAAAAGCAGATTTCTTTATGTATTTAAATTTAGACATCTGTTTTTCAAAACTGTGGGGTTTTGGGTGTGCTTTGAAGCCCCCAAATTCTTCCTTTTTGTGAAACAACACATGACGTACACTCTGATAGAATGGGATATGACTGTGGTTTTGCTGCATGTATCTAAACTGTGTGTATCTGCATGTACATGTATAAACCCACACATAGCCAAAAAGCAGGAAAAAAATGTGTAGATAAGCCAGATAACTGTGGGTTAGAATATATTTAGAATTTATTGAAAATATATTTGAAACTAATAAAAAAAGAGGCTGAAAAATGCAATGACAAAGGCAGATTAATTATATTGGCAATTAACCTTAATTTTGAGTTCTTTATAACCTACTGGAAATTTAATTTATAATTTAGAGGATTTTTAGAAGTCTATTGCAATATTTCATCTCTGCTAGTTTTAAAAATATTGTGTATATGTCTATCTCTCCCTGTTTGTATAGATATTTTGCATACTATGTGTGTATTTGTAACCCTTTCTTCTTTAAAAAACAAATATTTTTCACTTTTTTGGGGGAAAATATGTGTGCAATGTTACCACTTATATTCTTTTTGAGCATAAGTACATGAGCTGCTTTCACCCTTTGATAATCCACCATCTTGTCACTAATAGTAAAATTCTTTTTACTAATTTTTAAAAGAAATTTTTTGAAGAAAAATTATGATTTTGAATCAAAGATGCTTTGAGCTGTAAATAAATAACAAGGAACTCCATTGTTCACTCATTATAGCAATGTATTGTGTGAATGCTAGGGTAAGCATTATGAACTAGAAGATAAAAATTACATCATCCCAAAGAAACATAAAGATAATTTTTAAAATCACAACAATTATGATATTCCAATATTAAGAAAAAGCCATTGATAAAGTCCAGGTTATTAAATGGCAATTAATAATATTCTGAATGGTGGGGGGTTTTAACTTTACAGATACAATTTTAATTGCTCCTTCCCCTCTCTTTCTTAAGTTTAATTTCTGGGGTAGTAATAGTCTTTGTATGCAGAGTTTTTCATCTATTTTTTCTACAGAGAAAAATACTTCAAGGTGTGAAATTTATTTATCTGGTTTACTGGTTGATAAGTATTAGTGTATGTGTATTTGTGATACTCAGCTGTACATTTCTGTTTTGTTTTGGTTTTGCCATAAAGTTATTTCTTGTGGAGAACTCCCTACACCTCCAAATGGAAATAAGATTGGAACTCAAATCACGTACGGATCTACAGCTATATTTACTTGTGACACAGGATACATGCTAGTTGGCTCTGCAGTGAGGGAATGTCTGTCTTCTGGACTCTGGAGTGGAATTGAGACCAGATGTTTAGGTATGAATACTACTGTCATGGCTTGCCTATTTTCTTTCTCTCTGGCAGACAAAAGTAAGCAAAGTGAATCAGGTTGTCTCTTTCTGTTAGCACAGACATTGAAGCGAGTTCTGCATTTTAAAATGTGTGTGGCTGGGTTGTTTTTCTTATAAAATTAAAACTATGGTTACCTTTCTACAGATTGAATCCCTTTTTCAATATCGTCCCAACACGCAAAACCTGATTCATTGGATTGCTGCATATGTCTTTAAAGTAAATCTATATATAAACAGCAAGACTGATTCCAGATGTGTCAGCTTTAATACATATCCTCCATAAAATATCTGTATAGTAGAGCTGAACTCAGTGTTTATGTTATAGAATTAATCTGTACACCTGCAAAAGATGCAGGGGAAAAAAAAAAAAAAAAGTTTGTGGAAACTTTAACCGGAGCACTCAACCTTATTTCTGAGAGAAAATCGCTATCCAGACACTATTTATAGGGTTTGACACCCTTTAGATGTGTTACTGTGTTAACTCTAAGACATTGATTTTAACTCTATATGCAATTGACATTTTAGTTTCAGTTGAAATCAAAGCTATGATAGTTTTCTGATTTTAGAATGCAATATGAAAGTCGTGTTGTACCTTGTCACTTGTGGGGGCATGAGAATATAAAATAATATCCATAAACAGAGACTTTCAGACGAGTCTGAACTAGTATATGCATTAAATACAGGGGTATGTTGCAATATCTCCTTGTGCAGATTGCCATATACCTTTTTAGGCTACTCTCCATCTCAAATAATTTTCCCCTCTGTAATACAGCACTATTTGGTGCAAATCTTCACTTAAGCTTAATTTGAATGACTCAGGAATGAGCAAAAGTATTGCTTATCAAGCTACAAGTCTGAAGCTGGAATGTTTCCTGACATAAAACTGAGGGGGACAAACAGGCTTTGTTTATGTTTCACATTTACAATGAAAACCATTTAGCAGAGGGTGAAAAAAAAGGAAAGATCTCAATGTTTGATTTTCTTCTAAGTTGTTAGAAATTGTAAGACAGACTGTTTTAAATCTAAAAGTTTTGGGGCATCATGGTATGTGTGTAATCAAAATATTCTGACTTTTTTTGTTTGTTTGTTTTTACTGGTTTGTTCGCAAACATTACAGCTATTATAACTTTATGCCAAGTGAAGATCAACAGAGAAAGAATTGAATTTCTCCTACATTTGCGTGTAGAAATAAAAACATAATATAAGCTTAATAATGGTAATAGGTTTCATAATTTTTATTAAAACTTATAAAAGAAGACCTTGAAGTAATTAATTTTCAGATGAGTCAAAACTTTTTTTACTTCTCAAAGAGATTAATTATTATTAAGTTCATATACTATAATGTCCAGTAACAATAAACAGTTAAGAAAATGTGTTAAAACAACTATATGACTAGAGGGGAAAACAATAATATAAAAAATACATTTTATATCAGACTAATAGGACTACGATAAATCTTCAAATTTATATCTTCAAAGCTTTAATGATGGCAAGGTGTTGAAGAGAGCATGAATAAAAGTTTTACTTACAGAAATAGAATGTAGTACACATCACATATAGCATACGAAAAAGCATGTTTAGCTTGTTTAAAGAAAAAAAAAAAAAGAAAAGCTAGTGACAGAGCAAATTTATAAAAGAGAGAGAGTAGTGGCTACCATATTTGCACTTGCAGCAACACTACCTGCTGTGCTACATCACTGTGCAGGAATGAGCTTTCTGGAAAGACTCAGACTAACTCCGTTCAATTCTTAATTCTTCAACAGGTAATTTGAGACTTAAGATAGAGGGATAGATTCAGCTAATGACAAAACAGAAGTCAGAAATTTGTTTAACAAGGTTGAGAAAGAAAGTGTTGTTGGAAGGTGGAGGTAATGGAGAAAATTAAAGAAATGGTAGAACATGGGAGAAAGGAGATAAAATACAGCAGGAAGATCTAAAGAGAGGGTATCATAATGATCTGAGAAATACATTTTTGTGCAACTTATGAGTAAATTCTAGTGTTTGTTTTCAATCACTGAAAAATAGTAAGAAAAAAATTTAAGTTTCACTTTCTACTTCTAAAGCTTTTCTGCTCACAGCCATAAACCTTTTTTATCTTTTATCTTAGAACCTTTCCACTTTTACTTGCTGAAAAATATAGTTATACATGGACTCAGGTGGCTACCAGTGAATTTATATTTTAAGCTTTGAAGATGACCTAAAGAGTACACTTAGATTACATTAATGAAATCCTACAGGGTAAAATAAATTCCTTTTCCAAGTATTTTGTTTAAAAATACAAGTTATATTTCAAAGATGCTACTGAAATAATTTCACTTAATCGTTGTGTTAGACAACTTAATTTTCATTCTAGTTATGTGTAATTTGAAAAATTTATGAAAGGTGGAATAAATAAGAATATAAGTATCAGCAACAGAACCTAAAACTAGTAAGTGTTGAACTTGATTAAGTATAGAAGAGAACTAGAACATGAGTAAGCTTTAAATCACAAAAAAATATTCACTAAAATCCAAATTGTGTTACAACACAAATAAAATTCCATGACATTGTGGACAAAAGTGCATGATTTTAATGAGGGACATAATTGTGTCAGAATATGCTGATAGTTTTCACAGCCCTTTTTTGTCTTTGTTTTTCCGTTCCTGCTGCTTTTATTACAAGGAGAAGGATAGCACTTTATGGCTATCTTAGGAGATAGTAGATGGCAAAGAGAATTAGAATATTTAATACAACTGCCCTCCTATCTGAACCTCACTTTTTTTTTTTTTTCCCCCCAGAATACCTAAATAATAATATAGTACTGTGTGAGTAATCATATTAATGTAATGATCTTGGCTTGATCTTTCATTGAATGTAGAGGGAAATTGAGTTCTGGATCACTATTCTTGTTCTCTATAGCTGGTGAGAAGAAACAATGTTCAAATTGAAAAAATAAACAAAGCAAAACAACAGAGAGCTCCTGAAGTCATTCAGCTGTAGAAGTTTTAAAAACAAATAAATGTTTCACGAGGTTTTATTGTGAAAAATATCAAAATAATCACTTTAGTCTTTTAAAATAAAGTAACTGTCAAAGACAAAAACAATGACTGTTGTGTCTTCAAGGCTACAGACTGCCTATCACAATTTATTGTGCTTGATCTTTTTCTATACTGAAAACATTAAATCAGTTTCTGGGGGAAAGTCTGTGGAATAAATCCTGGAGAAACATTCAGAAACATAGAATAGAGTTCTGTTGAATATCCTATGCATAAAATGAACTGACAAATCTGTGTATTTGTTATACATTTTTCACGTGAAAAATATCTAAATATTTGATGAAGAAATGAATTGTTCTGTTTCTGTTTATATGAAAACTTAGCATATCTACATTATTTTTTTATGACATTAATTTTATTTGCTTTAATTTACTGAAATGAATAACAATGATCATTAAAATATATATTTTCGTAACTGTAAAAAAGTTTTGAGGTGTTTTTATTTATTTATTTTAATGCCTGTAATCAGCCATTTATTAGACAGAGCATTTCCCAGAATGGAAATAAATAAGGTCTGCTTCTTTAACTCCATAGTACTTTCAGATTTTTTAACTGTTATGTGAATGATGAATAAAATTTCCTGACATTTCCTAAGGTTTCTCTAAGACTGAGATTTTTTTCTCTTTCTTCATTAGCATTATTTTCAGACTTTTTATTAACTCAAAGGAGAAGCACTATCAGAAGATCATTACTTTTACAATGTCATAATTTAAGGATAAGGGCTACTTCATTGTTTTGGGTTTTTTTTAGCTAATGTAGCTTGGCAGGAGGAAATACATAGACAGTAAGCAGCACAATCTTTAAAGTGACTGTGAATAGAAGTTGATGTGGTGCAGGAGATCAGTATGTGCTGAAATGAATACTCTTGAGATCATTTGTTGGATTTTAAAATGTTTCCTGTATTGTTTTGGTTACTATGTCAGAAAACCTAGTTTAAAAAAACAACCAAGTAAAGCTAAGAAATAAAAATATAGCGTGCTTTAAAAAGACTTTTTGTTGGATCTCATTCTTCATATACTAATAGTATCAACTGTTTTCTTAGATTATTCCAAAGCATTCTGATTTCTTTCTAGGATCTTGCTCATTGTTAATGTAATGTACAAATCTTCATACTTCTCTTTGGGGGCTATGTAATTTTATTGAGTTTCTCTCATTTGTGTTAGTTGCATGACTAAAAGTAATTTTAGAAGATGCTTAGACATCACTTCAATGAAAGCCATGTGAAAAAAAGATTATTTTTAACCAGTTGTCAAACTCATTAAAGGAAAGATATCTTATGCAAACTTTTTTTTTGTTGTTAATTGGTGAGCTTACTCCAGCTTTTCACATTTCTTTAAGTTGTGAATCCATCCTCTGCAACTCAGCTGTACTACGCTTAATGCTCATTTCTTAATTCCTTCTTTCTCAATTCCTCCTGACATCTAAACATATTGATAAAACAGATCTGTTGATATTCTCTCTCTTATTTACCAAAATTAATTGCTGTCATTTCCTACATATGTCCTAGGAAAAAATCAGCAATTGCTGGAATGATAGGTGTGTTCAGTTCTGTAAATTAGTATTAAATCTGAAATCAAGATAAACAATGAAATACTAGTAAATTTTTTTAAGTTCTATAAGATCTCATATTTTGTTGTTAATCTTGATGTTATTAAATGATATGCTTAGCTCACTCAGAGAACTAACCACACCTTTATAAATGCTAAGTATCCGTATGAAATAAAATGCAGAAATGAAAAATGGAGTTTACTTGGTCAATGAGACATATGGAGGTGTGTTTCCAATACATGACTAATACTAGAGGAGTTTTCATTAAAGACAGACAGGTAGCAGAAAAAAGCTGATTGGGTTAGAGTGAGCATTAAATGTCAGCATTTGTTCATATTCGCCATAAAATAGTATCAGGAATACATTTAATCTCTTCTGAGAGAAATAGTAAACCTTACTAAACCATGATGATGTATGAGAAAACAGTATCCAATAGTTCTGTACAGAGCAATGCTGTCAATAGGGTAAAAAGAGTAGCAGACATACCAGCTGGGGCACAGCAACCATGTAAGCTGACAGTGAAGAATATGCAGTGCATGACTCCATCAGTACTGTGGAGAAGTGTGTAGAACAGGTAAGGATCTACTATTTAGCACCTCCAGTCAATTCACAACTGAAAGATAATGTGATAATGGACGAAATTTTTTTTCATGAGATCAGTTTATAAGAGGTATGTACATTAGTGAATGAAAGCACCAGTGGAGAAGGTAGATAATCAAATCAGAAGGAATGAAAAGATATCAAATTTATGTATGTTGTGGATCAATTAAATCAGCAACTGAAATATATATGTATTTACGTTATATGGAATTTATGTATTTGGAAAAGCAAGGTAGAATGTTATCTTTCAATTCTTTTATTTGAGAGGAAGGTATGCATACTCAGGAGTGAGTGTACCTTTAAATTTCTATCAGATATGGAAAAAGGAACCATAGTATTTCTATTCTCCCAATCAGCTTTCAGTCACTGAAAGGCTTCTGTGGTTATGTATCCTTTGAAGTGTAGCCTTTCTGCCACTATTTTCATCCTTAAAACTTTTTGGAAAAACATACAAGAAACTACATCCTCTTTGCTGTTTTAAAACATCTTCTTTTAAACTCATGATATTTCAACTGGAAAAAACCTGTATCTCCAGTGATACTGAATTAATATATCTAGAGTTAGCCATATGCTTCTCTTTGTTCTTCAGTACTACTGCATGATAGTAACTACTAGACTTTCAAATGAGGTATATGATGTTTCATCTCTAAAGAATTATTCAGCCATTTCAAGGGATTCAGCAGACAACTTCCCTCTGTGGGCCATGGATTAAAAAATATTTAAAAGAACATTACCATTCATCCAGAACAGTTTTAGTACAGCCTGAACAGCTGACAAGGTGAGAATCTTCTGAAACTAGCAGGAGAAAGACCCCAAGCCCTGATTTTGTCTGGGGTTGTGCCAGTGTCATTTCAATACTGTGATTTTCTACAGAAGATGTTGATTATGAACAGGAGGATGTAAAAAACTATATCCTTATAAGAAATGCAAGCCCTGTAGAGAAGAAAGAAATTTCAGCAAATAATTCTTCCCTCCTCAGCTGAGGTCATCTTGACAGGTTATTTAACTTTGTTGAATAATAACCTAAATCTGGTTTTCAATACTATATTAATATGTAGACTTATTTCACTACTATGCTCATGTTTGATATTACTGACAGCTTGAATAAGCACAGGCACGTTTTTACCATTTAATGTAAAGATTCTCTATTCCTACTCTTGAATCTCAGAGAGTAACCTGCAGAAAAGAAAATTTATTTGCCGCTGAGGTTTCAAAGGTTCTGACGCTAAGTTATTATGCTCATTCTTCATTGCTAGAGCTGGGTTTCATGTCAAGTTAGGTAATTTATTTAGTGCTCATACATTATTAATATTCTTCATTCCTACTTTTTGACTAATTTTGGTTCTTAATAGTATTTAATGTAGTTATTCTCCTCAAGCTTTGCTAGCCTGGAAATTGAGAACGTTACAGTGTTTATTTCCCCCCCTCAAATCTGCTACTCAGTAAAACGTTCACATTTAATCTTTCTTCATAGCATTCACTCATTGCCTGTACAAAAGTGACAAAAGTATTTTTTATTCAGTATTCAGTAAAAAAAAAGTCTTTTTATTCAGTATTATAAATTACAGGTTACATTAAGACCCAGGGGCCTCAACTGGATTCATAGAACAGGTCTTTTATATCTGTATTATAGAAAAGATGGAACTACACCCAGTCTTACAATACAGCAGTAAAATAAAGACACAGACAATGAACAAGGTTATCCTGAAAACAGTCTAGAACAGCCTAGTCTAAAATAGTCTAGAATCCTAACCTAGTGTGAAGTCAGCTGTTTGCTACTAAGATGTTAGAATGTATTTCCCCCACCCCCGGTAATAGTAATTATGATAATCTAGTTGTTGCAAATAGTTTAATGGAGATTTTCCTTAACATTTGCTAATTTTATTTCAACTTTTCTTCTATCCATAACCCAGTTCATAATGCAGTGCAGTAAATGTTCTATTTCTTATGTGTTTGTATTTGGCAATGTACCATGCAAAGGTGTATTTCTTTTTCTCTCACTCATTCATTCTCATAAATGAAGATCAGAAATACAATATTGATCTTACTGCTTAAATCACTTCCTATGTCCCATATTTCCTACAAATCGTATATGACTGTTTTTCTTTTTTTTGTTTGCAATTGCCTTCCAAGGTGACTACAACAGTTTTGTATTTGCTTGTAATTGGCCTTAGAATCAGAATATTAGTTTGGGGATAAAAAAGTGATATTCCATTAGATAATAACAGTACTATTAAGTCTTTTATCCATGATAAGTAAATATTTGATGACTTATTGGCTATTTAAACAGGAATATAAATTGGTAATAGAATCAGTATTTCTTAAATGCTTTTTTATCTATTTCAAAATAAATTTCCTGGCCAACAGGAAAAATTAAAAAAAAAGGACAACATTGTTGCTCAGTATTTGAATGTTTGTTTTCCCAGCAGTATTCTTTAGTTTTTTCTCAGCAGTCCTTTGCTTTCTACTTCCTTATCTTTTTACATCTGTTTTCAGTTTTCTGCCATAGTTTTTCTGGCAGATTTTGTTTGTATTTACAGAGAACTCTCTCAATATAATACTCAGTTTACAATATTTGCATTCAGTCCCCAGTGAAAACACTCCAACTGCAGAGCTTAGCTGCTGAGTAATTTTGTATCAGGGTTGCATTTAGGAGGAATAATTTAGCTATCTCATTGCAAAAGACAGTTAACCACATCTTATAGTTATATTGAATAAAGGCTAGTTATTACAACAACCAGTTTTATAATTTTATTCAGTTTCATTATACCAAATTTCACAACTAAAGTGTTCCTTTTCCATAACAATTCAATTGGGGTAAATATGACATATTGCTCAAATAAGAACAGATTTAAAATCATGTCCCTTTATGGCTTTGCACTATTTTTTTGTAGTAGTGAAATGGTATGTTACTTCTTGTTTATAACAGTGCCACAAAACTGACATCAATTAAATGGTAGATTATATATACATAATATAAACAAGTAAGTGGAAAAAGGTTGCAGGGATACAGCTGTGAGATAAAAGGAAAGAACAGAATTGACCTATGATGCCATTGCACAATAGGTATGTCTCATTCAGAAACAAAGACAGTTTCTCAGAAAACTATAGGTGTGCAGTATTTGTTTTTCTCAGACTACCAAAGAATCATCAGTAATCTGAAAGCTTTGAAAACTTGCCACAATCAAAAAACCCTTCAAAACTGCAAACTCACTATTTTTATATATATATAGATAGACGTATAGATGCAAACACATAATACACAAAGAAAAACATCAAATGCTACTGAATGGCAGTTCAAAAATTCATTTCAGAATGTTAATAAGGGGAAATAAATATCTTTATTTGTCACAAATCCCTTAAAATAAGAGTTTAAATGGAAATTCTGAAAAACAAGAGCAGACAATCATAAAAGCTACTGGGATATGCAATAATGAATAAAAGCGTATCCTTAATGTATAATGAACATTTTGGAATTTTTTTTTCATAGTTATCTTAAGCGAAAAATGACAAAAGGGAAGCATTCTACTAATAGTCATGAGAAAAATAAATAAACACCTTGCTTTTAGAATAAATACAACAAAACCAGAATATAATGGAAAAGGAATTAAATAACACTCTTCCAGATATGTGTGTGAATGGTGGTGGGTTTTTTTGTTGGTTTGGCTTTTTTTTCTTACTCTTCTTTTTGTCTTGATATTGGAGATAGGAGTAGGCTCTACTATTTAAAAATATATATACTTCTTTGCTAATAGTGACTTGTTCACAATTAGTCATGCAATATAGTTCGTACTTCAAAGATGTAACTGTTGTACAGAGTGGGAGGAAATAATCAAGGCAGAATGATTTGAAATAATAGAATCATAGAACAGCCCAGGTTGGAAGGAACCGTGAAAGATCACCTGATCCAACTTTTCATGGGAAAGGGACCTGAGGTGGGATTATCCAGCACTCTGTCCTGTCACATCTTGAAAACTTCCAGTGATGGTGACTCCATCACATCCCTGGGGAGGCTGTTCCAGTGAATATTTGTTCTTACTGTAAAAAAAAATCTTCCTTATGTCAAGATGAAACCTCTCCCAGTGCAACTTGTACCCAATGCCCCTTGTCCTCTCCATGTGATTCCTTGTGAAAAGAGAGTCTCTGTTCTCTTTATAGCTGCCCTTTAAGTACTGAAATACTGTGATGAGGTCCCCCTTGAGCCTTTTCTTCTTCAGGGACTAACACCTTCAGCCTTTCCTCACAGGGCAGGCTCTCCAGCCCTTTGATTATCTTCACGGCCCTCTTTTGGACCCTTTCCAGTGTGTCTGCATCTTTCTTCAGTGGTGGGGACAAGAATGGACACAGTACTCCAGGTCCAGCCTGACAAGTGCTGAGTAGAGTGGGACGATTGCATTTCTGTCTCTGCTAGTAATGTCTGATTTGCCTTCATTGCCTGCACTGCTGACTCATGGTCAGCTTGTTGTCCACCAGGACCCTCAGGTCCCTTTGAGCAAAGCTGCTACTCAGCCACACAGATCCTAGCCTTTACTGGGCTCTTTGGTTATTCCTTCTTAGGTACAGGACCTTGCACTTTTTGTAAACTTCTTATACTTCTTGCTAGCCTACTTTTCCAGTCTGTCCAGGTCTCTCTGTGAGATGGCTCACCTTTCAGGTGTATTCATGTCACCACCCAGTCTGGTGCCATCACCAAACTTGTGACAGTGCTTTCAATTCCATCATGCAATAATTTATGAAGATCTTGGACAGTGTGAGGCCCCATATCGATCCCTGGGGAATCCTACTTCTGACAGGCTGCCAGCCTGAGTAGAAATCATTGATCACGACCCTCTGAGTGTGGCCTGTTAGCCAGTTCCCTACCTCACATACCACTCACCCAATCTGTACCTTGCCAGTTTGTCCAGAGAAGGCTGTGGAAAACAGTGTCAAATGCTTTACTGAAGTCCAGGTAAACAACATCCACTGGTCTCCTCTTGTCAACAGAAGATACCAAAGAAAGTTAAAAGAAAAGAAGAAAGAAAAAAAGAAACTCAAAAGTCAAAAGAAGTCAAAACTAGGGTCTGAGAGGTTCATGACAATGAGAGGAAGTAGGCTGAGAAAGCGAGAAATTTTAAGTTATCTTAAATTTTATCACACTAGAGGGAGACATTAATGCAAGACTACAGGTGATTTACAATTAATTTTTCATCTGTTGCAGTTGTGTGTTTTTTGTAATGTCCAACACAGTTGCAGAAACTGCAGTGTGATCTTAGTCACCTGATGTGTTGAATTACTTCAGTTTCATTCCCTCTGCACAGGAAACAGAGCTTGACATTTCTGGTGATGTATTCTACTTCCACTCTACTGCCATAAAGCAACACTAAAATCTTAATTAAGAACTAGGACAAATATTGTAATTAAATGCAATTAGAAAAATATTTCCTTGGACATCTGAATCACTGCAAACTGCCTGGTTGCACTTCTGACAGAAACTGATCGTTTCCAGCTCAGTTTTTATTCCTCATTTGGTTAGTCCTGTTTATAATCACAAATAACATAGAGAAATTGGGCTCATTGTGGCATGTTCAAGAAAGTCTACTATGTACTGAACAGATTACAACTTTCCTGGAGAATCAAGAAGTACTCTAACAAAAATTTTATAAACGTATATAATGCCATCTTATGCCAAAAACCATAAAACAAATTTAAAGTATGCCTAGTCCTTATGTAACACTGAGGTAAATGGGAAGGGGACAAACGGGGGAATATACCTTTGAACAGTACCAGATTTGGACTCCTGTTCCTTATACAGACATTCAAATTGCACTCATCAGTTTAATCTGTGTGAAGGTTCACATACTAGCTATATTGTAAATTCTGATGATTTTATCATGATTCATACGATGAAATACTATACGAGGCTTAAGTTGTCAGACATAAGTTATAAGAAAATCTCAGATTTGCAGGGGTTTTTTTATAGGAAGTTTCTAGCCCTGAAAGAATGAGGCAAAATGCTGGAAATTACATCAGATCATTATAAACACTTAAAAGCTCAAAGGAAAATAAACACCTAAACTATATTGTTTCTGAATGTCCTCTCTGATTAGCAACCCCATGTTTTGGGGGTTTGTTTTGGGGGGAGGGGGTTGAGGAGAAGTAGAGGAGAAAAGTAGAACAGAGGAGTTTAGGTGGCTGGCAATATTTTTTTTTTTTACTAAAGCACTGGCTGAAACACTGCTTATTTTTCTTGCTTGCCTTATTTGTTTTTGCAGTGAGTTCTCTGCTATATGTCACAGTCTTCATGAGATCAACCATTCTCAGAGGATCTTCCATTACCACATTATTTGCTGAATCACAGTGCCCATTTTCCAGAGTTCATTAAGAAAAATAGTAACAAATGACACATGGTTCATTCTTTTTCCCTGCCTCTCTCTAGGTTAGATGTCTATTTGTGACTTTCTTGGTGTAAATAAAATATTTCTCATATTTTGAGAATACAAAGTAGAAGATTAGGGGAAGATATCAAAAGGGTTTTGGTTGCAGGACATTTGGGTGTAGTTGCACTGACTGCCTTTAACCCAAATATGTTAATCTCTTTGGGATTCCTCTGGGATCACTGGGAAAGAAAAAATGTAAGACAATCCAGAGAGTCAGATTCCAATAATCAATTGTCCAATAAATTGTAAGAAGGCTATATGGATTGATATTTATAATGGATTGATATTTATAATATATAATATTTTTATTTGTATTTATATGGATTTTTAGTATTTATTTAAATGTATAATGGTGTAATGTTAACTTTATTAAGTTTAATCTTAACCAAAATAAAACTAAAGGAAATAATACAGAATTTTACAGGTTTTAAGAAAAAGGAGTTACTCATATTTTTTGAAAAGAAATCTGATAACATATATGACATTTAATCTCTTTGCTACACTGTCTTTTTGTAATTTTTTCTATGTATACAATCCTACCTATATAAATGCAATACTGCAGTTTTCCCCAAGTTGACAAAAATAAACCTTTGAATGAAGTCAATAGAAAAAATTGAAAGATGTTCAGCATTTCTTTGTTTTAATTATGAAGGTATATTTAAAATTTCTCTGGAATATTTACTGATTTATTTATTTATTTACTTTGAAAAATCTAGCTGGTCACTGTGGTATTCCAGACCTTATAGTCAATGGTCAAGTAATTGGAGAAAATTATGGATATAGAGACACAGTTGTATACCAGTGCAGTCCTGGTTTTCGGTTGATTGGTTCTTCTGTACGAATATGTCAACAGGATCACAACTGGTCTGGTCAGCTTCCATCTTGTGTGCGTAAGTAAGCATGGCAACACATACTGATTTATGTTACAGGGATGTCTCTGTCAGACAACATGAGGAGTGACTTTGCAACTTAGTATTAATTTAAAAAAAAAAAAAAAAGATTTAAAACAGATCCTCAAAAGTGTGTGGGCACCTAAAATCTGTGATTCATCTATCAGGTGAAGTTTAGTGTTGTCACTTAAAATTTCCATTGCATCTTTTGGTTACAAAATAACTGTAATTTATATGTGAATATGAAACTTCTTCAAAAAGTGATGGGATTTGGGCACCCAGGTACTCAAATTTGAAAACTGCTTTATGTCCCTTAGTGGCTTTTGGAAATATTAAATGTAGATTTACTTCGACTGCAGTAGTTAGATAAGTAGATATTCTTGATATGCTGTCAGCACTGATGATTAAAATGTTTTCTTCAACAAACTTATACTTTTTTTTTCTTCTCCTCACAGAGATACTGTTATTTTGTTTTCTGGTTTGGGTTTTGGCTTTTTTAGCATGGATTTTGTATTTTGTTAATGAGGCTCCTTTTGTGTGATGAGCATGTCAACATACCACATGAAATACCATTAAGTAATAATAGAAAATGCTCTATTCCATTTAGGGAAATTTGAGAGGTCTTGAAGAATTCTCAAGCAAATCACAACTATGTTTCAATAATTCAGGTTCAGTAATATCAGTGTATTGAAAATATATTAATCCGCCTCCAAATATTCTATTTTTATAGCTACATTTTTTGTAGCAGAAACTATCTGAATGAATCATAATACATGTTAATTGATTACTGTTACTGCTCAGTGTTTACTTTGTTTTACATAGAACTAGATATACATAACACTACTATGATTGTATTTCTTAATTTTGTTTCCACTTTATGATATAGTAATAGATCATTACTTCTTTATATTACATTTCAGATCAACACACTACAGGTAACTGTTAAGGCAATAAAATTAGACACCATTAATCAAGAATTTCTAAATTAAAATGTTAATGTTAGAAGTGAAAAAAAAAATTGGTTTTGATGTGCTAACAGCAGAGAAAATGGAAGCTACTTGTTTGAATACAGGAGGATGTGCAATACAACAGTTCAGAAAAGGACACAAGACTTGGGGAAAAAGCTTAGACTTGCAAAAGGCTGCTATAAAGAGCAGCTACCTCTAACTTTGTGATAGATATTTAGGAACAGGTCCACTTCGGATCAGAGGTTCAAATGAAGTGTAGAAAAATAGTCTCAGATGTCTCTATTTATTTAACTTCAGATGTTTTAACTGAAGTTTTGAGATAATGTGTTTAAATTTAGCGATTCTGATATTTTCACTTTTGAATTCACCGTTCTTCTTGCTTATACAGTGGGCAGATGTCTTACTACTGTTGTGTATTTCTACTGTATATGCATGGATATTATTTAAAATTTTATCAAATTTCATACTTCTGTTTTCAAAAGAATATTTTTTATTGTTATTATATGTCCATTAAAAGCATATCTGTGGGCTGAATGCATTTTTTTGCCTGACAGTTTTACAAATATTAACAGTTTAGTGTATGATTCCAATTATTCTTTGGGGGCAAAAATGCAACTCCTCATACAAAAATTTCTGATATCAGTAACATAAAGATAATACATTTAATTACAATAACTTACTTAGTGATACTAATTGAAGATACAGAATTCAATTTAACTTTCAGTAGTAGAATATACTGTCACTTGTCTGTAAGCTATACTAGTTCTTAAGGATCATTTTCACTTTTTTGATGTTGCTAAAAGTTTTATTTTATTTAGATTATGTGAATTGGTTTCTTTTAGAGTTATCATGAGAAGTCCATTCTACATGGAGAAAAAGAGCATATATTAGTCAGACCTAAAAAAATTAATTTAGAAAAATACTGAATTTTCTAAAGTGATACAAATTTGAGAGTTAAATAATTTATTCTGGGGCGGCTATTTTAAATTATTGATGAACTGTTCATTTAACACCAATTGGAGTTTGTTAAAACATAGAAGAAAATATTTATAGTTTTATTCTAATTATTTTGGGAAAATTAATTTGTGTTTTATTTCCCTTACTATTTTTGCATCTAGTCTTTGTTGGCACAGAAAAGGATTTTACTTTTTGTAGTGAGTTTTTGTATGAATACAAGAAAAGTTTCACAGTGCTTATACTGTTTCATATATCCAGTCATGAATTTATAACTTCACTAAGTAATTAGGCCTCAAAGATAAAACAGAGTGAGTCAATACTAAGACATATTTGTAAGAAATATTATCCAAGAAACTAACACACTGAAATATTTCCTTTCAGTCTCAGACTATATGTAATGAAAATCAAGTACTTGCTATTCTCCTGGTTCTTCAGAAAAGTTTTCTTAATTTGTCTTTATTACTGCATGGCAAATGCTATTTAGTTTATTTAAATATTTAAATAAGTGCTTGAACATTTACTAAAATATGTCTTAGTTCTTTTTTACTTCAGAGAAATGTCAATCTTTCATGGAAAGTACTCAGTATTTCATAATATCAAAACTTTAAAATACTAATATGTAGTGATGATAATGATTATCTCTATCATAAATCATGAAAAGTGGTAACAGCATGCTCTGTTTGTTTTTTGTTTCTTTGTTTTGTGCTATGCTAGCTGTTAGCTGTGGTCACCCTGGTAGTCCTATTTATGGAAGAACAAGTGGAAATGGTTTCAACTTCAATGATGTTGTGACATTCTCATGTAATACTGGGTATGTTATGCAAGGACCAACCAAAGCACAGTGTCAGGCTAATAGGCAGTGGAGCCACCCACCTCCAATATGCAAAGGTAAGAATGCAAGCATTTACAGATTTAGAACTTAGTTGGAAAATTAGGGTTGAAAAATAAATGAAGGTAAAGGGACCCTACCAGGCATCAAATTATTAAAGATTTTTCATGATTCTGTGATTCTATGATTTTTCAGTTAGGTCTGTTCTACATTCAGGTTGCCAGGATAACTATTGCAGAGAAACTTTGTTATGTGTCTGTAGTGTGTATTGATTTTTAAAAATGGTTTCTACAAGTTCCTTAAGCAAAATTATGCAGAGATAATAAAGAGCTGACATCCTGAAATAATTTTCTCTGCATTTTTAGCCAACATAGTTCTAATTGGTGCGTAAGAAAATGTACTTTATTTTTTCTTTTACATTTCCATTGATCTGAATGCTCATCTTGACTTTTAAAATTTTTATTCTAATTTGTTAGCATAATGGATTTGGGCTGGTTCTCAACACCTCTGGATATTATATTTAAAATTATGAGTATTATGACATTATTTCTGTTTGACTTTTCATAAGCACTTTTAGAAAGGTTTTACCACCATTGTCCTTTTAAAGTCTATTGTTATGTGTTTTTTAAATGTTTCATTTGTTCTCATTTAGAGAAATGCACGTATGAAGAAATGGTACTGATTGTTTTTCAGCATCTTCCCAGGAGCTTCTATGGATTTTTTTCTGTACATAGCCTAAGTCATGTTATGTATTTATAGCAATTTCATTTACTATATTTTCCGTCCAATAGGAGTTCTCCTCTGTCCTTTGGTCATTTTGCCTTAGCTAATAGAGACAAATAGTTTACAGAACTTGAATTTTGAAGGACTTTTTTGTTAATGAGAAGTTATTATTTTTTAAATTTACAATACTAAACATGTACTGTGTATTAAGCGTACCTAATAAATGTCGTTTTCAGTCCAGTTGCTATAAATCACACTGGTGTTTGGGCATTGCAGAGTAATGTACCAAACTGTCTGATATGTTATTGGCCTGTAGGGATCAGTAAATAAGTTGATCAGGTTATTCTTTGAAACTTTACACAGTCCTGAAATCTTCTATTAGTTTTAGAACAGACTTTAAAAATAAAAAGAACCAACTTTGTGTAAAACATTATTAGTGATGTCTGTAATGTGAAGTGAAAAAAAATCTAATTAATATGATTTTGTTCTATTTGCATAGAAGTTAAATAGAAAAAAAATATATTACCTTGCATATTTGTAAACTGCCTAAAGTGCAATATTATAGAAAAGGCTGCACTCCTTTGTGAAGGCTCAATTTGCAATCAACATACAAATTCAGCAGTGCACTTGCTGTTGTTACACTGTCTACCACTTTGCTAAATAGCTAGTTTCCTAGCCAACTATAATAATAGTGGAAAACTATTGAAATGGTCAAAGCCTCTTGTATTTTCTTTCAAGTGTTCACTACTCCAGATTTATTAATACGTAGTTTTCATTACTTAAAGTACATGCTTAATAACATGAAAATGAATGTTCAATTGTTACAAAATTCTTGTCTACAAAAATGAAAACGGATACAAATATAGCTCAAATTTTCTTCCAGGAAAAAAAATAACAAATTTTCAACACTGTCCATCAATATAACTAAAAACATTGTTCTATCATCTAATGTTAAAGAAATCAAATCCAACCAGAAAGTTATTTCTAACCTGGAAAAATGTATGTATTCTAGTCTTGTGATGCCAATATTTTAGAACTAGTAAGAGGAGCACACAAGCAGACTCCAACATTTAGTGATAGTGACTAGACAGAAGTAAGTGAGCCATAAAATAACTACATTGAATGATGTAGGTAGGAAAAATGATCTTAAATTGCATCTGGCAATAGCTTTTTTTTTTTCTTCTTTGTAGATTGCAGAGCTTTTTAGCATTTTTGATACTTTTATGTACACACATCCATGTATGTACAAACGCAGTTCTATTATATGTATATTTGCACACAAGTACATACATATGTATGCATATAAACATGCAATTTATTATAAGGATGTTATAAGGATATAGGGATAATAATTTTTACATAAACTTTAGTTTTCTAGAGTAACTTTGGGTAGGTGAAGATGTGTTTACTTGACCAGAGGAATCTATTGCATAGAAACTGTTAGAAAAATCTCCATGACCCCCAAAATAAGTGTTATACTTCCCTCACCAGACAGTTGTTAATCACAAGAAAGTGAAAATCTTCAGTGATATCAAACATATGAATCCTAAAGTAGTTGAAGACTTAAAATATCCATCAGTATTCTTAACCATCAAAGTATACCCATATTTTCACATACTCATTTGTTGGGATATTTCCCTGTCTAGCAAAATCACCACAGTCTTATCTAATTGACTGTGTGCCCTTTAGCTCAAAATATCTCCCTCAAAGGTGCTTCATTATCAAAATATTAGTATAGGAACATAAGTATATTTGCATGGCTGTGTGGGTTAGAACAAAGGGACATCTAGCCTCATAACCTGTTTCCAGCTGTAGGCAATAGTTCGTGTCCCGGCAAGAGTATAAATTGAATATATTGTTATGTCCAGTCACTTTTAGCGGCTAATACTTTTACAGCATCTTCACCCTCCATGAAGAAACATTTCCTTTTATTTTCTCTGAGTTTAGCGTCTCATGGATTTAGCATCTCCTGGTTTCATATCTTCCTAATTCACTATCAATATATATAAAATCCGGATATATAAAATCAGGGTAGCAACACATTGGAGGTTTCTTATGCAAAGGATAGGAGACCATTTAAAGACCATTTTAGTAGCCTGTATTTGTATGACTCTCAAGTCTGTGCTTTTTTTCTTTTTAGTGGTCAATTGTTCTGATCCTGGAATTCCTGCAAACTCTATAAGAGAAAGTAAAATCGAACATGGAAATTTCACATATGGCACAGTGGTATTTTATGACTGTAATCCTGGATATTTTTTATTTGGCTCTTCAGTTTTAATTTGTCAACCAAATGGCCACTGGGACAAAACTCTACCTGAATGCATTAGTAAGTAGATAATGTGTATGCTTCTACAAAGAATGTGGACTAGACTAGGTATTATTTTACACAACATTTCCATCAGTCTCATGATGGTAAATAGAATAATCATATTTATATACATTTGTGTGTGTGCGGTAATGATGGAAGGTCTCAGTAGCAGCTGAAGTAGTGCAGTTACATTGTTGTTGTATGTAGCAAATAACATAGAAGCCTTGGGTAATACCATAACGGAAACAAACATCTCTGAATGCTTCAGCACAATGATCCCTGGTAGCAGGGATAGAAGGTCAAAACATATCCATTGAATTTGCCAATACATGGCCTCCATTAGCCACAAAGCTATAATCGCACTGAAACTTAAAAATTACAGTACCCAATTATTGACTTATGACACTATAGTACTTTCTGGACTTCTCTTGGGACAACAGCAAGATCAGACTATCTGTGAAGACAGTAAGTAAATAGTAATGACAATGTGGAACACCAAAAGTGTACTTTGGATCATGTCCTCAACTTACCACACTACCAGATGTACATGAAAATCATAGTCATATGCAAAGTGTCCACTAAGGCAAGTGGATCAACACAAGGAGGTTGTTCTTGTTCTGGCTTGTCATGAACAACTTTCTAATGATGTAGATATAGCCACAGATGTTTTGTAGGTTGTTTAATGGCTGGAATAGTTGGTTTATCCAGTTCTCTATAATTCTATGAAAAAGGTTTTGGTTTAGGATCAAAATTTCGCTCTGAGAAAAACTGAAAGCATTATTTTCTAGAGATTAAAGGGAAAACAGGCTAAAGGTTCCTTATTCAAGAATCACGGACCAATATTTGCAATATTGTAGACATCAGTTCTCAATTTCACCTTTATTAGTCTTCATTAATTGAGATTTCTCCAGTTCTGCTGTTCTCGCTCTAAAAAAAACAAATCTGAAACTTTATTTCTTATTACTGTTAAAACCTTTAGTTCTGGAAGTTGTCTCTTTCTTTGATGGCATAAATAGCTTGATTGCAAGTCACAGTTAAACAGTTTCATTTATATAGAGGTGTCAATGAATTCTAACCTAGGCACCATCCATGATATTTTGTAATCATAAAGCTTACCAAAATTTACACTGATGCAGCTTCTGAATATTTTTTATTAAAGCCTTTAAGCTTCTGGATTGTTTTGCAAATTGTTTCCCTTTTGGACATATGCAGGGCAGTCATTTAGTATTTTGCACATTTTTCCACTGTAAGAGCAATAGAAAAGTGGAAATATTGCTGGATGGTTTTCTTTGACTCAGGTTGGATTATTTTTTTGACATAGCTGGATTTTAATGTTGCTCTAACTAGTCTGAAAGAACATACCATTTTTTGAAATACCACTACAGTAATGGAGAAGAGATATGGTAACAAAGGAAAAGTTGTTCACCTGTAAAGTGACCTAATTCCTTTGAAATGTGTTGTAGCTGTAGTACTTTTAGCTCCTACAAATCCTGTAAGAAACAGAATTCAGCATAGACCTGGACCATAATGCCCTTTCAACTCTCCCTTTGAATTAAAGACTTTCAGGGTCATGTGCTACTTAGGCACGTGTTGCTAATAAAATAGTTTAAATTTGAAGGGTATTCAAAATGAAAGATATGTTTGGACAATATACCTCAAAGAATTCCAGTGACTATATCAGGTTTTTTTGTACTGCAAAGTATTCTCAATTTAGTTCTGATAGACATGCTCTGTTATTTTTAAGCTACTGAAATTTGAGTACCATAATCCACACCTTCCAAGCTTGAAATCCAAATAATGCAGACTAGTTTTTTGCTGGTGTCTGTGCCTTCCTCTCAATAATTCTATTGCAGCACCTTGTCCTGACGTTTCTTCCCTCACAATATGACATATACAGCCATTTGTAGCTGTCAGATAGAATGATAAGAATTGTTGACAACTCTACAGATTAAAGAAACTTCAAGTGTACTTTTTAATTCTGTGCTCAAGAATTAGGGTATAACATTTGTAAATGTAATTGAACATATGTAAATTGAATCAGACTTTAAACTAATAATGCTGTAATTTTACTGATACGTCATCACATTTGGCCAGAGGGGGATGTGAATTTATACTTCTTTCTGTTTTTCCAGAATGTTATATATATCATCCATAATCAACATTAGCTGTGTATTTTATTTATTGGCATTTTTCAGGGAAAAAGAAACAGCCATTGAAAATTCCCACTGGCAAAAGAATTATTTGCATATCTTTCTCTAAGAATTTTTTTTTAAAGGAAAGTGAGGTTTTGGTGTGACAGAAATTTATAATTGTCCATAATAATGAAAAAAAAAATGATTGGACCAGATATTTTCACATACTCTGAAGAAGATTAATAATATTATTCTCATTTATTTTTCCTCTCTCTTTATTATTTGTCCTCAAATCTGAATAAAAACTTAATCTAAAATTAAATTTACTCAGCTATAAAAAGCTACTGTACATGTATGTGATGGAACAGGACTGGATCAGCTGGCAGATCTTTAAGGACACTTTCCATAGAGTGCAAGAGCTCTTGATTCCCAGGGGTGAGAAATCAGGAAAGGAAGGCAAGAGACCAGCATGGCTGAGTTCAGATCTGCTGGTCAAACTAAAGGGCTAGAAGGAAGTGCACAGGCAGTGGAAGCAGGGACAAGTATCCTGGGAAGAGTAAAGGGACACTGCCTTGTTGTGTAGGGATGGGGTCAGGAAGGCCAAGGTGTGGATGGAACTAAACTTGACAAGGGATGAAAAGAATAATAAGGGCTTTTACAGGTTTGTCAGCCAGAAGAGGTCAAAGAAAGCATACCCACCCCCCGCCCCCTTGTCATTGTTGCAGGCCTAAGTCTAGAATAGCTTGGTGCTTCTGTACCAGAGTGACTCCCATTGTTCCAGCAAACCCTACTATCATCTTTGCTATCATATTGTCATCCAGGTCTGAGTTGTCTGCACCAACCGCTGCCACCATCACTAGTAGAAATGACAGGGTGATCCCTTTCTCCATTGTCTTATAAGAAAATATAAAGCTGGGCCTTGGTTCCTTGGAACCGGGCTTCCAGCTTAGGCATCAGGGGTTATCCACTGGGCACAAATACAGTGGGTCTTTCCACTCCCATCTAGGGCTTCACAAGCATATAAGGCTCTAGCTTTTGCCAGGATTGTGAGCACAATGCCAAAATAGGGTAGCAAAGTATGTAGCCTCTTCGATTCCTTAACCGCCATGATAGGTGAAAGGAGTCCCTTTTACCACTCTGAATACCATTGTTCATCTTCCTTAAAAGAGGAAGAAGAGAATAACAAAGGTTTGGGTGGCCCTCGCAGTCCATTTTGGAATACACCACAGTAGGAAGCATGTTCTGCAAATCTCTACTCTACCCTCAACAGATAGTGTGCCCAGTCTCTGATAAGTCTTAAGTTCATCCTTTAAGACATTAAAGGCCTCTGTATGTTGCAGAGTTCAATCCCATTTTCTGTTCTTTCGAAGCTAATCACATAATGGGCAAGCAATAGCTGAGAATTCTGGTATGTGCTTTCTCCAGTAACCTAATATACCCAGCAACTGCTGCAACTCTGTCCTGCTGCCTGGAGTTTGCCCCTTCTCAATAGCTGATAGGGCATCATTGGGTACAGCAACTGCTCCAGCTATCCACCAAGTACCTAAAAATTTTACTTCTATACTTGATCCCTGACATTTTCTGGGTGGAATCTCAATTTGTGCTTTATTTAGTGCTTGCCATACTGCTGTTGCTGCTTCCCTCACCTTCTCAGGGGAACTTCCTTCATTCAGAATATCTATGTATTGGTACAGTTTCATGTCTTGAGGGAGTGAGACTGTCTTTAAAAGTTCAGCAAGTGCAGCATGAGCAATTGTGGGTGAATGTTAATACCCCTGTGACAGTCTGTTAAAGATATATTGTATTCCCTCCCAAGTGAAAGAAAACTTCTCTTTGTCCTCCTCCTCCTTCAAGGGAACTGTAGAGAACCTATCTTTTACATCTAGCGCTGCCATCCACGGGTGTGCAACTGCTTGCAAAGTAGCTTTTAAGTTTGCAATGTTTGGTACAGCAGCTGTTAGCAGGGCTGTATTAGCATTCAGGTACCAATAATCAATTGTTAAACACCACCTGCCTTCAGACTTACAAACCAGTCAGACTGGAGAATTATCAGGGGAGTGGGTGTGACTTATTATCTGCCTCTTCTTGAGGTCATCAGTCATCCCTGCAATACCCCGCCTTGCCGTGCCTGGCAGCAGGCACTGAGGAACGCAAGCTACTCTAGGCTGTGGCAGCGTGGGAGTAAGCTGCAGGATCCTAGCGCAGGCAGCTTCCACCCCACAGCTCCCAAAACTCCACACTCCACCATTAGCTAGGCACCACCGCTTGCCCACTAATACATCAAATCCCAATATATTCCCCTTACAATGGCTCAGAGCCACTTCCACAGCCATCATCTGCTTTTCCTAGGTAGCCAAAACTGGGTTCAGGCTAAAGGACTTCTCTCTGCTACACCTGTTACTCTCACATATTCATAGCTTTCCTTGATGGTGTCATTCCTAACTCATCAGCTTGTTGCTTATTTAAAACACTAATTTGGGCCCCTGTATCAATTAAGAACTCTAAACTTATCTGTTTTGGACCCATAGGAACACATACATACAGCTCTTTGTCAGCGGACAAAGAGCTGGTGTTGTCAGGGGTTTGGGGTGATACACCTGCCACAGGCACCAGCATGGCTTTTTATTAACAATCTTCTAAGTTTTCCTTCTCTATAATCATACATAATTAATAGTAGATTTTATTTATAAGCAATTGATTAAACAAATAACATGCTACCAGCAAATGCCCAGTTTGTAAAGCTGACCGTTCTGACCATTTTACTCAAAGTCCTGCAAGCCTACAAAATGTTCACAGACGTCAATGGCACTAGGTAGGAATCATAGTCTATCAATCACATACCACATTATTAAGTCCTTTGGGGGTTGTCAAGGAGGTTCTACACCTTGCAAGTTTGACTCCTAAGAGAACGTGTGTCACTGAACATAGATCAGTATATGTATGAATGTAAAGCTTTAAGACTGAGAATAACCATTAGAGGAAGATGAATCATCACATATGACTTTGGTCATATGTTGCATTGTACAACCATTGTACTGTTGTATACATGTGAACTGCTGGGGAATTGAATACATCCTCAACCTGTATCAGCCTTCTGATCTGGCTTTTTTTGTTAAAAAAGTCCAGCTGAAAATGTTATGATATTGAAGATAATGAAGTATTGATAAAAACTACATTTGTATGATTTAAGGGGCTCTTCTAGTACCCTGGTATTTACAACTATGATTTGTGGTTTTCATGATGCATAAATACAAATATTTTTGGCCAAGATATGCCACATGCCATGGACAGCTGTAAGATAAAAAAAAATGAAACATGCAAGGCTAAATTCATTCTGTGAACAGAGAGAAATTGGTTTATGAATTTTAACTCTGCATTTCCTGAATTTGATATATTTAGCTTGCTTTCAAATTGACTTCTTGCTCTGAATTCTTAAAAGTTTTCTCTATGTTAATTCCATACGTGAGGGGGTTTCTTTTGTACCTTTTGTACATTTTTGATATGTGCTCTTAATCTTAAAAGACAGACTAGATATTTGTTTTCAATACAGAACTTTGTTTCCTTTATATACATTGTCCATGTAGATAATGTTCTCCATAATGATGCATAAGACCTTCTGTCATTTCACTTTAGTCTTCCTGTTGATCTAGCCAAGGCAGCTTCACTGTCACTTTATACAACTTTCCAGTAGATAGGAGGTTGCTGAAATTATTTCAGTGGTGTTATCCTGATTTTAGATCAGATTTCTATCATTTAGCCTGTTTTTTATTCCTAAAATATTACTGTTTTTGATTTATAGCAAGAGCCACTTACAATAATTTTCTGTATGAGGCAACTAAAGGACAAAAGATATCATGCTAAATGTTCCTGTTTTCTTTCCTGAGTTTACATACTTCATGACATTTGAGCCAGTTCGCAAAATTAAGTGTATATAAGCTAACTGCTGGATACCCTTATGTGCAATCTGTAAGTGGAAATCACAAAAATGTCAAGATTGAGTACTAAAAATTAATCACAGTATGGAAATAACTAGCAATTATTAAAAAAAAAAAAGACTCAATAAGCAACTGATAGGGAGTTTGTCCATGACCATTTCTAAGATTGGGATCCTATGGAAATTCTCTCCAATCTCTGTGCAATTAACATCAATGAATGATGCCTAGGAATATGTTAAAAATACGTAAACAAATATTTTATTTATGCAGTACGATATTTCAAGTAACCAAAACCATGAATATGAAATTCGTATACTAGCATTAAGGTTCATAGCAAAATTTAGCAGAAATGATCTTGTTTATAAACCTGATAGACTTCACGACCAATGATTTGGGACCGCTGGATGAGAGATGAAGGTCTGCATATTCTCTGCCTCAGCCATGGCTTTGGCAGATACTGTCTTCTTGTATTTTTTCTCTGGAGAGTATATGTGAGTGAGTGTGTGTGCGCGCGCGTGCGCGCGCACGCGCGCACACATGTGTTCATGCCAGAAAGATCAACTTAGTGAATGAGTGTCTTGGGCATCAATATCTATATCTTTTTGACATCTCCAAACATTTGTTTCAGAGCTTTTGGGCTGTAATATTTTATGCATTTCTAATCACATAATGTGCCCCCCTCCCCCAAACCCTGAAAAGGTCAGCCTCTTTACAAAGTTTATGTATGGTGTTATAAAAATGATAACTATGAACTGTTTGATCAGTGATAATAACCCTTTTTTATCTCCAATAATTATGCATTGTAGTGATTGACTGTGGCCATCCTGGCATTCCTCCTAACGCGGTCCTGTCTGGAGATAAATATACGTTTGGGTCTACTGTTCATTATACCTGCACAGGTAGACGATCGCTGTTAGGGCAGTCATCTCGTACATGTCAGTTGAATGGACACTGGAGTGGATCTCTGCCTCATTGCTCAGGTAATATTTTTGAATTAATGAGTGTGCCCTGAAGTTGTTTTGAATTTATTTTATCAGAAGGCCATTTTAACATCCGGAAAATCATGTATAAAACTGAAGTACTATCTCAGCAGAAGTAAAAAAAGCAAAACCAAAATAAGTATGAACTATTAGCAAGAAAATATTTTGGGAGAAGTAAGCTTTCTCAGTGACACTTAATACAAATAGGAAATTGCACATTCAATAGAATGTTAAAGGAACCAGTTTGTTTTGAAAATATATGACTTCCGGAAAGAGTATTAATTTCCACAGGGAAACCTTGCATTATTATCTCTTCAAGATGATGGGTTAATTTTTTTTAACTTGCAAAATATCTACTGACTTGATGACACCTCAAGTATATCATTGCATCATACATCCCTCTTTATAATAAGGCCAAGCAGGCTCCACATAGTTTCAAGACAGAATGCTCGGTTTTTAAAGGCTCATCATCTAATCCTTGTAATAAGTTAGCCCTCACTGAAGTCAAGATGTATTTTCTGAAATATTTAATACTTAGGAATGTTCTATTTCACAACTTCAGTTTGATTCACTTTAGCAGCAGTGATCAAGTGAAAAACAGAAATCCAAGTCACACACTAATTTGGGATTTGGCTAAATCCCATTTCTTATCTTAGAGTATGTAAACACAGATCATGAGAGAGGTTAATCGTGTTATCAGTTTTAATTCTCAATAAATACTAGGTGGAGGATCTTTCTTGTCATTCTTACGTTTTCTTTATATAATTTAAAGAAATCAGTGGGATTTTGGCCTTATTCAGACCTATGTAATTCAGATTACTTAGATAACCTCAAAGGCAGAAAAAAGGAAGAAAACAAGTGAGAAACTTTTTTGGGGTTACAGCTATGCTAAAACAAGTGGTGAAAAATAACTGATATGCAAATCTGACAGTACTGCCATATCAATTTCACACTAAAAATCCAAGATTCTGTACACCAATAGTAAATCATAGAATCGCAGAATGGTTTGGGTCAGAAGGGACCTTTAAAAATCGTCCAGTCCAATTCTGCAGCCATGGGCAGGGGCATCTTCCACTGGAATCATAGAATCATAGAATGGTTTGGTTGGAAGGGACCTCCGAAGATCACCTAGTCCAACTCTCTTGCAATAAGTGGGGACATCTTCAACTCAATCAGGTTGCTCAAAGCCCTGTTCAACCTGACCTTGAACACTTCCAGGGATGGGGCATCCACAACTTCTCTGGGCAACCTGTGCCAGTGTCTCACGACACTCATTGTAAAAAATGTTTTCCTTATGTCCAATTTAAACCTACCTTTTTTCAGTTTAAAACTATTGCCCCTTGTACTGTCACTACAGGCCTTGATAAAAAGTCTCTCCATTTTTCTTATATATTTTACATACTAAAAGGCTGCAATAAGGTCTCCCAGGAGCCTTCCCTTTTCTGGCCTTGCCTTAACAGGTCCATGCCCTTCTTGTACTGGGGACCCCAGAACTGGACACAGTACTCCAGGTGGAGTCTCACATATTCCAATCCTTCTTGTTTTTTTCTTCCTGCCTTCATCTCTTTAGTGTATTCAGATGTAAATTGATTATGTCAGCTACAGTTTCAGACTATGCTTTTTTTTTTTTACAACCATATCACAGAAATGGTTAAAAAGTAATAACAAATATTAAAATAGTGCTGCTTGGTTAAAGTCTTGCACTAAGTTCCAAAGAATTGGAAGAATTTTTAGTATTTGAACCCTCCACTGGATACTTTTAGGAAGTGATTACAGACAAGGACAATCTCAATGTTATTATCTTGCTCTATGAGTCCCTCTTCTTTCAGTAATCTGCCATTACATCCTAACATGACAGAAACTAGGTAAAATTTCATCCCTTAATTTTCTATCAATAAAATCAGAGGGAATTTTGCCACAATGGGAACAAAGATCAAGTTCTTATAACCTGTGATGTTTAGAGCTATGCACCAGAAATCAAAACTTATTGTAAAATAATATTACTTAATAAATAACAATATATTTATGTGAATTGCAAATTCAAACTAGGGTAATAACAATATTTTTAAAGCTAGTATGTTTACATATTTGTTTTGGAGAAAAAGAATCCTCTTTAGATAAAATATAAAGCTACTTATTGTAGTTTTCCACAGTCTTCATAAAAAAAAATAATTTAAAAAAGTCTAAGTTGTGAATGAAAAAAAATTGAAGAAATAGACAAAAATATCAAGGAATACAAATAAGAAACCTAAAAATGTACATAAAAATATCAAAGAAAACTTACTGAAAATAAGACTATTCTATAATCATCCTGCTATTAAATTAAATAAGTGTTCTGATATCTTGGGATAAGCATTCGTAAGTGAGATACATGAAAATTCTTTTTTTTCCAATGGTGATTTTTGTACCTACAGATAGGAAACTCTAATCAGATCTAGTGAATTTTTCTCAATACATGAAGAAACATTTATTTGGCACGTTAATCATAGTGAATCAAATTGTGACAGAATGCAAACTGTTACTTTCTTTAGCAGTACTGTAAGAAACTGTAATTCTAGTCTACGACAACTTGAAGACTTCATTTTCAATATGTATATCTGAAATAGCCTTTCTCATTTTAAAATAATTTGCGGTTTACCGTACAAAATTTCCATATTTTCTATCTAAAAATATGTGAAATCATTAGCTTTCATTATTAACCTTGATAACTTGATTTCTTTATTTTTAATGCATATCAAAGCCTTAAACTTTGTAATTTTTGTTGATGATACTAGTAATAAATAACATAGAAAGTTCAACTGACAAAAGATACAGCGTGCTTGTCCTTTTCATATATGGAAGAGAATTCAAACAGAAAATACTAGATTAGTGAACATAAGGTAAGAGAATTTTGTCACATCATCCCTAAGACAGTTTCCTTTTTGTCACATAGTAATTTATGTTTCACATCCTAGAGCTAGGAGGAATTGTCATGTGCCATTGATATTTATGGGCATTCAGAAGCAATTTTCAGTCATTACGTGCATATCAGCTGGAGTCAGAAATTTGCAGCAACTTAGAATTCCTCATAAGTGCAGCAATGGTTGTGTACTTACTTAAGTGGTCTAAATACCCTCCTTTTCATTAAGATTAAATGCCAAATGAGAATTTGTTACACATGTGGGTGAAGGATGGCTCATAACTGACTGTGAAAATCACTTAGTTGAATCTCTGCATGAGGTAATAAAAATATGTTCTGTTATTATATCATTGATTATATCACTGTCACTTCCTGATGTGATGAATCATTTAGAAAAATTATTTCTGTAACCTTCAATCAAAAGAGCTAGTGGTTAACCTCCCTAAGATTAAAAGAGTAATAATTCACAGTAGTAATTAGGCATTAGGAAAGAACACATGATTTCATTTACAAGAGGAATATGTAATTTATACTGTGCATAGCAAAAAGCCTGTTTTCATTTTTTCATCATAAAGTTATTTTAGGCATAATGCCAAGTAACTTGCTGAAACCTAAGCTGTTATTGTAGAGATTTTACAAGTGTAGAATAATGAATAGGCCCTGCACCAAATTATTCATAGTCTAAATAAATAATACCGGAAAATGTAAGATATGGATTCCAAAATAACAGAAAATATCTTGATCTGGGACATTTTTGAGTTATCGTAAAAATATGTAGCACACTATTTTCAAACTAGAGGGATGTTAAGTCACCGAAGTAACTTGGACGTGACATATTTTGAAAGCTTATAAAATTCTTTTACTTACTATAATTTGGAACTATTCGCAATTTTTTTTTTAAACAAGGCTGGCAGGCTGCTTTACTGATCTGTGTCACATAGTTAAATGGGTAACCAGGGAAAAGCCTAAACTTTTGAGTCTATGATTTTGAACCAGATAGTCAGCTAGCTCTTATACTTACTGGAGTTAATTTGTTATTTCTGAAAGCATTAAAATACATAGAATCATAGAATCATTTGGGCTGGAAGGGACCTTTAGAGGTGAGCAGGGACATCTCCAACTAGATAAGGTTGCTCAGAGCCCCATCTAGCCTGACCTTGAATGCCTCCAGGGATGGGGCTTCCACCACCTCTCTGGGCAACCTGTTCCAGTGCTTCACCACCCTCATTGTAAAAAAATTTTTCCTTATGTCAAGTCTAAATCTACCCTCTTTTAGTTTAAAACCATTATCCCTTGTTCTGTCAAGACATAGGACCTGTGCTTTTTGCACAGACATGCTATAAAAAGTTCACAATATAATAGGCATGACTACATTGGTTTGATTATTTTCAAATGAAAGGTGTCTGTTTAAGCTTTGTTAACTTAGGTGATGATAAAATTGACTCCTAAATTAGTGAGTGAATCACGATTAGCCTACTTTGTCAGCTCCTTCAGCAAGGGGTTGGATAGGTAGTATGAGCTGCCAGCTTTGTTCTCTTTTGCATTTCCAAGCAAAGTTCTGCCCTTTTCTTTGATGCTTCAGATGTGCCTTCAGACTGATTCAGCTGCATTCTCTTTTCCCACAAGCCCATAGGAGTTGTGCAGAGCAGCTCCTGTGAGGTGATGAATTACATTGTTTTTCAATTAATTTGTGAGGAAAGAAGGAAGCATGGCTTATATGAAAAGACATAAGTAGTAAGCATGACCTACAAAACTGCAGGTTGGCACATGAACTACATAAGTGACAAAAATATTGTCAGCTTCTTGGACGTATAGGACAAAAAAAAGTATTTGCTCATACACCGTAATTCTCAAAGCAAAGTTAGCTAGTTCTACTCTTCTTTCTTTCACTATTCAGTTCTGCACATGCTTTTGTTAGTAACAAGGTGTGTCCAATCAGTCACTCCAACAGTATAGGTTACACCCATACAGTGCCAACCGAGCTAAGGGAAGCTCTGTTTTTCTCTGCATCTACAACTCCAGGGTCCTAACTTCCCATAGAATGCCTAGATAGTGTGTTTGTCACTTTTGATCTTCTGGGTACTTGGAGCAGATAGCTTTGTTTATTACTTCAGTGTAAGAACTTCTCTTATTACTGCTATTTAAGCTTAGATAAATACCAGAAAAGTATGGCTATTCTACAGAAAGCATTCTTTACATAATTTGTATGAATCTTTTAATATAATTATCTCTAATGTGAAGCTATAATATGAAGTTCTTCAGTAGCTAAATTAAAGCTTTGTAGCTGAAATATTTATTCTTTACATTAGTGTAACTAAGTACAAAATAAGGCATATATGCTCTCAAAAATATTATGATGTTTGAATTATTTTTTGTACAGAAGACTGTTTAGTTTATTTGCAAGTTGTCACAGAAAACCTTGAGCTGAGTATCTATGGGTGAAAACCTGAACAGGCCCCTTCAAGAATTCTAGAATTCAACTCTTTTGTGTTGAAACTCAGTAATACAATATACCTTTACCTCTTACTACATAAAAAACTAGTTTAAAGACTTTTAAAAAGATAAAACAGCAGATCCTAAGTACATACTAAAAGATTTAAACAACTGATGTGCTGTGCAAATACAGTGTTACCTAGAGCTTCCTAAAAGTTCTTACCATAAATGAAGATTTAGATGTATAATCTTAGATATTATTATTATGACCATGTTCATTATTTTAACATTGATACACAACACATAGTAGAAAACATTAACCCTCTAACTTAGAATTTGCTTAAACATTTCTAGCTTAAGGAGTTTTTGGCTATCAGGCAGTCTTGAAGTGAACGTTCAACATTTCTATAAACAAGAGAAATTCTTCATGTCGGATGTACATAAAATTATTGACTAGAGCTTTCATTCAATGGTAAAACTCTTACAGCTCTAATGATACCATAAAACTAGGAAGTGTTTTAGAAACACTTGTTATAGGCAAACAAGAAAATTATCTTTATGATCAAGATGTTGGTTTTCCTCAGAATTCCTTATTTTAAATGAAAAATGACCAAGGTTTTGTGGTTTTCTTTTTGTTCCCCTATTCTTGTTTGATGATTCTATTACCGAAAGTTTAGCATGGTCTAAGGGCTACCTTGAGGTAGTCATAATTTCTGTTCTGTACTTATATAAAATAAGTAAAAAGAAATTATTTGAGAATCAAGTAATTTTGTAATCACAGGGACTCGGACCCACTGAGATATATGTTTTTTTCTAAAAATAGAAATATAAATTCATTTATAAATACATATAAACATATATTTTAAATGCAGTGCCATAATATTATTTAATATGTATTCTAATCTTTGCACTCTAAATTCTAGGTGATACAGCTGGCTCTTGTGGTGATCCAGGTATCCCAGGTCATGGGTCTAGAGAACAAAACAATTTTAAAATTAAAAGCACAGTACATTTCAGCTGTGATATTGGATATATCCTCCATGGCTCAGAAGAAAGGACATGTATGGCAAATGGAAGTTGGACAGGAAGACAACCTGAGTGCAAAGGTAAATCATAGAAGATCCACTCTATTCTTAAACTGTCTTGTTAAAAATGTTAATCAGAAAACCAATTTTAAATTGCCAGTTTTGTGTTGTGAATTGTATATAGTTGATTTTGGACTGACCATTAAATTTTTTCAAATAAGTTGTTACACCATAGCAATAGCTTGGCATCAGGTGACAAATTTAAAATCAGTTCCTGGCACCCATGAGACTGCATGCTTTCAAAATTTTGAGGAAAAAAGTGTACTGTACTGTTTATTTCTTCTCAATCTTGTGTCAGCATCAACTATATGTGTTATCCAGTACAAAAAAATATACAGAAAAGGAAATACATAAGACCTCTAGAGCTCAATTTTTGTTGAAAGATTTTTTCCCTTAAAAATCTCACCATCGCCTGATCTTTAATTACAACCATTATCATCTGTATTTCAGAGAAGAGAGCTGAGTTTTACGAAATGTCATGTCAGGATCTCGTTAGATACATCTATATCACAAATGATTGGCTTAAAAATGGTATTTACTAATGCTGTTGACATTATTATTTTTCAATAGAAAATAAAATGCCAAAATAATTTATTTGGAAAAAATCATTCTAAAAATTTCAAACTAGATGTATTGCCATAAAAGAAAGCTCTAACAGGATATTTATGTATAATCATTTATTACTTTAATTTTTTTGATTCTGAAATAAGAAATAATTCCCAATAGACTATTTTTCAAAGAAAAGCTTCCTGAAAAGCAGGAAATAATTTGAGAACTTGTACTCTTATTTTCCACTTCATCACTGTTGACTGTGTTATCTCTATGAAATATCCATTTCATTTTAAAAACTTATTTCACAAGCTGATTTTGCAATATGCTTTCTGCTGAAAGATTGCCATCCTGACACAATGTAAATACATATATTTGTTTATATGTTGGTATCTGAAGGAATATGCTTAGCCCAACTGAACTTTCTGCTGTTTTTCTTTGATCTTATCTATTACAGAAATTAGTTGCCTTTTTTACATTTTAAGATATTTTGTGTTATTTTTCCCCCTAAAAATCTCTTGAAATGATGAATCTGGTTCACAGGTATATTTATAGCTGTGTGTAATGCACACACAGGAATATTGTTCTAGTTTAGGTCATATAGATTAGATGTATATATGCAATCACATAAGAAAGATTAGATGTATATATGAAAGAAAGAAAGATTAGATATATATATGCAATCACATTCAAATTCCAAAATTGAGCACTGAAAAACTGGGAAATATCAGGCTTACATCTACCTATGAAACAGTAGTTTGACTCTATCTTCTTCTTTGAATTAGGTAGGAAATGTAGTTTGGTGATGCTATAAATGCATGCATACCTTAGATTCAAATTAAACCTACAATGCTAATTGTAGATCAGGCATTTTCTTATAATTGGGAGTTTGTCTTTGCAGCTAAATTAGCTTTCCTTTAATGAAGATTTTAAAGTTAACTTTGTAGGTTGTGTTTCCCTA
>NW_009604202.1:0-1619 GCF_000690535.1 Cariama cristata | reverse complement strand
TCCCTACATACAAAAGGGTAAAACCAAATAATTCATGCAAACAGCTATTTACTGTACAACATACCTTATCAGTAGGTGGTAAAACACATTTTTCAGGACAACAGCATGGATTTCTACCACATAACACTGCTGGCAGCAGGATTGTCCTTAGACATTACTATTTCAAAAAACATCTTTGCTACATTCTAAAAATATTTAACATTTTGCTTTATAGCTGTGCAGTGTGGTAATCCAGGAACAACTGCTAATGGAAAAGTATTCCGTATTGATGGAACTACATTCTCTAATTCAGTAATTTATTCATGCATGGAAGGATACGTACTTTCTGGATCATCTGTAAGACAATGCACTGCCAATGGAACATGGTCTGGATCCTTGCCAAACTGCACAAGTAAGACACATGTCTAATGAATAGTCTTTGTTTTTCTCTCCTCTGAAAGACAATACAGTAAAATATAGAAGTTGGATGCAAATAAATTAAGTCTTCAGCTTTTTCTTGCACTACTTTGTACATAATTTTGTACATGAAATAAATTTAAAAACATAGTGCTATAAGAAGATGAAGAATATGGGTTTTTTTAAAGACAGATACAGTGTAGTAAAATATATAGACTGCTGTTACAGTTTAAAGGAGTTGTATGGTTACATGATCTACCTACTTTAATTCCTCCCTCGCATATATTTTTAACCTTGTTAATGTTTTGTGATACATCACATTCAGACATTATCTGTTTAATTGCTTTCCTCATCATGAAAACTTAGCAATATAATATTCTGGTCTTCCAGAGGGCAGAAAATAAAAACTTTGAAATGAACACTTCAGAATTCTTTTTGTAGTGACTCTGAGGTCAAAACTGTTGTCCTGCTCTCATGTAACGTCTTCTGTTTGGCCTCTTCATTGACCTTGTACTTGCTTTGGTTACTCAGCAAACAGAAGGCATTTCAGCTTCTCATGTTCATAATAATCATTTTGCAACAGTTTATTTTCAAGCCTATCCGTTCCTGCTTTATTACATGTCCTAGTTCATCTTTTAGTAACAATTATGAAAATTTTGCATTTATGTGACACATGAGACTGCCTATAATTTTGAGAAAACATATCCTCATCAGAGGTATAGCAAGCTGTTGCTTAGATTTTGAACTAGTACTGTAGTTTTCCTGGAGTTGGCTACCTTACACACTTATAGCAATCAAATAGAGGCCAAAAGTAAGATGATAAAGAAAACTTCTCCTTCTTGTGTTGTTTTTAAAATCTATATTTAATGGTAAGCATGTGAACAGCTGCTTTTGCAGTCAGCAAATCTGTAAGAAAGCCCAATGTTTTTGTTTCTTTATTATTTTCCAAGTTATAATGAGAACCAGATTAATTGTACCAAGGAGAAGGGTGTTTTGTGGCAATAACTGCACCTATATTTTTTTCTTGTATTTTAGAATTACATTTAGCTGAAGTACATGCGTCTCAAAAAATATTACTCAAGTAGAAACTTGGGATTTTTGCTTAAACCTAGAAAAATGTCTTAACAGAGCAAGTATCCTAATAAAACAAAGAAAGGCATTGTAAAGATTATATGTAATAGAAAAAAATATTCTTGATTTAGAATCATAGAATCATAGAATCA
>NW_009604201.1:27824-64960 GCF_000690535.1 Cariama cristata | reverse complement strand
CCCCGCACCCGGGGAGCGAGCGTCCGCCCGCCGTGCCTCCCCGGCGGCTGCTGCCGCTCCGGGAGCATCTTCTGAATGTTTTCTCTTTCGTGGGCCGTAATCAAGGGCGTTTGCATCTCACAGGCGTTTAACCTAGGTACGTGTTAGGCCTGTGTTTGATTATTCCCAAATGTATTTTGGAAAGAACCTGGTTTTGTCCGTACTGACTTCGTGGGTTGTCAAAGTGCTTGAATTGAACGAACGTTTCGGAGAAATTGTTTTTGCTGGAGGCAGAGAGGGGAGCGCGCTGATAAGGTGGGGACAGCATCTGGGGGTGCGCCGGTTTTGGAAGGAGGGATGCCGAGAGAAGGGAGGCACGGGGCGGTTTCCATTTCTGAAAGATGCTGCAGACCGGGGGTTTGATAGCACGGAGCGTTGGGTCATCACTGTGCAAGCACATTTTTGGCTCTGCGGGTATAAGCACAGATTGCCACCCGTGTGCTCTTTCACATTGTTTGCGGGAAGATGACGGGAAAGGAATTGCTCCCTCTGCAAATAAATTGTAAAATGCCTATCCAGTGTACTGGGAGAAGAGCTGAGCTTAGACAGCACAACGTGGAAAAAGAAAACAGGATGGATGCACAAAAATGGGCCCTTTCCAAACACTTTCTGTCTAGCTAAAAGCTGCAGGCTGTTTCAGTATCATCTCAGTAGAGGTAATAAAGTTTGGGATAGAAAGCAAGTGAAACAAACTCTTCCTATCCTTGCAAATGCTAAACAGTTAGTTAGAGGGGAATTGTGAAAATAGTGGCAAAGGGCTGAGCATTTGCCACCTTAATTAGCATTTATATAAGCAAAGACAATTAGCAATGCATACTGAGTATTATTAAATTTACTTCTCAGGTAATTATAGCAGAATGGGAGAAAGATGCATAGAAGAAATGTATAAAATCTGGACCATATAGGATGTACATAGTGCTGGCAGTTTTATCCTGATAAGGGGTCCAGCTGGAGGGCTGAGGTCTGTTTCCTTATGAAATTGCTTTTTACAGTTCTTTTGACCCCGCTCTGACTTTTCGGTGCCTGAACAGACTGAAACGAAGGGCAACCTGAAACCATCAGCCTCCTCCTCTCTGCTGTAATGCCTAGAAGGGCTTGTCCCCCTTAGGGATGGTTGTAGCTGGGTACTGGCTGCCTTCCTTCCCCACCTCTTCCTCAGGATGGGTCATCCATATCACCCAAGGTGGGGGAAGGAGAGGCAGGCATGTCACTCCTGCCTCCCTCACGTTTCCCCGTCTTTTCTCTGCTCCGGGGTGCAGGCTTGCCTGCCTGCAGACTGCTGCTTGCTATGTCCAGTACGTGTGCATTGCTGTCAGCAGGAGAAATGCGGTAGGACCTTGAACTGGAAGGGGTCCTGGGCTACTTCAGCACCCAAGTCTACTCTTGTACTATCACCAAGTAGGTGAGGGTATGTATATGAATATATTTGGCTTAGGAAGGTATTGACGTTTGGATTTGGTTAACCTTTTCAGATGTAAAAGGCTGACTGGGGTAGCTGGTGTCTGCCAAATGTCTCGGTTCATAATTGGGGCTTACTGGTGCAGCACAAATTATAAATTGTGTTCTGTAAATTCCCCATCGGAGGCAGGAAGAAGTGCAGTTTTCCTCCTGGCGCCCCATCTACGCAGAAGCAGAAGAGGAATTAGCTCAACGATAGAGTACATCCAGAAGTTACTGAAAAAAATCTGGTGTTTCTGATAGATTTGAGACTTGGAATTTAAATACTGAAGAAGCCAAGACATTTTCACCTCTACCTCCCGCGCTCTCTTGCAAGCACTCCTCCCCTTGTGTCTTCACGACTGCGGTTACCTCCTTTTCCTGGCTTGCGCAGAGGAAATCCTGTTACGGCATAGTCGATCCACAGCACTGCTGCAAAAACCCTTCGGCTGCGTCTCCCCTCTTTGTCAGCCCTTCTGCTGCTCCCCCTTCTCCCCCGCATCGGACACGTCAGTCGCAGGCTTCACTTTCAAGTGTCCTCGATAGTCTCCCCGTACGTGATGTACCACCTCTCCGGCTTTACCAAGACATACCCCCTGGGCTTCGATCAGCCCGTGTTTTCAGCATCTGTCTCCCTCAAGCTATCACCTTTGTATCTCCCGGAGCTTCGCCTTGCGCTTACTTGTAGCTTCGTATAGGCACCTTGTCCATCATTTCATTAATTTCCTTGATATGTCCCAGCACGTTTGCTTTTGCTGTGATGCCTTCAGCAGCTGTCTGGTCAGATGCTGAGATGAGCCCTCACCCGTGCTGTCACCATCCCTGTCACTGGAATTACTCTGGCTCTGGATTTGAGCGCATCAGTGTCCTCTAAAGCTAGGACACCCGAGAAGCGATGTCGCAGCCATCGCTCTACCTAGCACCAGCAGAAGCTCTCCTTCCATAGTCCATGTTATCCTCCCTAGCTCTTTTTTGGCATTTCAGGTGCAGCCCTGCCCCCTTATGCTGACACGTTACGGCGTGGTTCGCTGCGTCTCCCTTTGCAATAGTGTGGTATCTTTGCAGAAGTTATTGCAGCCTGTTTTGCAAACAGTGACAATATGTAAATATTATGCACGCAAATACAGATATGATAATGCCACGGTCTCTTTGTCAAGGGAAGGCGTGCAGCCTGCGTTGGTAAAATAAGGCCTGGCGTGAGGATGGAGATCTTTTCTGTTATACCATTGAGGGGAAACAGAGAATCGAAGGAGAAAGCTGTTTTCTTACATCTCTTGGTAAAGCAGGCTGAGGCACCTGAGTCGGGAAGCAGAGTTTACAGCGAGCGGAGGTACTGTGATAGCACATCTGTGCCTAAAATTCCCTTGACATTTAAGTTCACAGTACGTAGTTGGTACTGAATCTGCTTTTTTGGGCAGAAAACATTCTGAAACAAAATGGTACATTAATAGGGGTTTCTGTTGAACCAAGTGTACAAAATTCTGTCCTAGCTTTATATTGTGTCAGGATTTCTAAGGAGGTTAAAATGAAATCTACTTGGCGTTTTGGAGTTTGATTTGGACCATATACTTTGTTTTTATAAAATATATTGAAGCCAGTGTGTCAGCTGAATTTTACCATAGGAGAGTGTTTTCTTATTACTCTGGACTCCACTTAGCGGGTCACAACTTCATTAGTTAAGGACTAATAACCCCATTGACTAGCAAAAAGTTAAGGGCCACTTCTTGTTCAGCAGAGCCCCTTGCTGAAGTCTGCAGGGAGGGCTCCCGAGACGGGGGTGGACGTGCCCCCGTGGAGTACGAGGGATGGAGGCTCTCAGCTACGCTTGTGTGTGCAGCCGCCTCGTCTGGCAGGATGCTGTGCCGCAGCACTGAAGGGGACAGCAGAGATCTTAAATCCATTCACTTCCAGATTTAGCCTCATTTTATCCTAAAACTGCATTCCTGGTAGGTGAAGGAGGTAGCGTCTGGTATGTCTGAGGGTTTTTTCCCCCTCTTTACGTGGAGGGATGCTGAGCCGGAGGGTCCAAGCCCTGCAAGTTGTTAGCTTCACAGGTGAGTGTGATGGAGAATGGAAGCAAGCTCCGATGACAAGGACTGCTTACTCTGAGGCTTGATATTTTATCTAGTAGGTTTTGCTCTGAGTAAATGATGTGGAGGAGCTGGAGCACTGTTTCATGGAAAGTCTTCATGTGCAGCTTCAAGGAGAGCGAACACAGTTCACAACCCTCCGCTGCGCTCGCCATTTGGCCCCAGGCGTAGAGCCCAGCGCTGGTCCGCTTGTCTCAAGTACAAAAGGTGGTTATCAGGAGCCCATGTTAAGAGTCAGGCATGAGCTAACACACCTTAATTAACTTTTCTTTGTTCTGAGATCAATTGCATCACCACCACCCCTGGACATGTGCTGGGTGGCATCTTCTCCCGAGAACCTTATCGGTGTCGGTGGGATGCTCCACACAGCCCCTTGCAGCCTCTGCAAGGAAGGGTAGCAGGAACGGAATGGCTCAACCATGAAAGGAGATGGCAGGACAGAAGCAGCTGAAATACTTTCATATACTTGTTCCACTGAAGGGAAGAGGTTTTAACTGATTTTTTTTTTTTAACCTTCCTTTCTTTTTGCCTTGTGGAAAAGTACACTTCTAATCAAGAAGCCATTCCACCCTACACTAAATTTTCTCTTCAAACAAAATTTCTGAATTTGGAGTTACAAGAAATCAAACAGGAAATCATTCCACAAAACGCAGAAATTAAGGAATCCTGATACCTGCCAGTTCTTCCCTCTTCCCTGGCTAACCTTGCCCTGGGCCTCCTTCAGATTGCCGTCCCCACGGGCACCCGTGGTCTCTTACTTCGGCAGTGACATCGTAGCGGCTGTGTTTGACTGTAGAAGTCAATTACCAAGATCTAAAGCTGTAAGAGGGAACCAAATGGCTGTGTGAACCTTCGTGTCTTCTCTTCCTCATCATCTGCTGTCGCTAAACTTTAGGAGCTCGACTGCCTTTAAGGTTTCTGCCTGGGATTGAGTTTGGCTGAAAGTGGCCAACAGGAGCAAAAGTTATTCGGAGTGGGAATATAGGGAATAAAGCTGGGACTGGACACTGAGAAATCAAATTATGGCCCATCACTACGGTCAACAAAGAGTGGGCTTTTGAGTTTGGGAGGGGGAGGGAGGCAGCGTTCAGCAATCTGTAATTTTTCAGTGGAATTTTCAACAAAAGTGGGAACTAAGTATTTTTAGCAAACCAACACAGGAAGGAGACTGATTTTCCCCAGTGACTGGATGTCCTTTGGGTGAGATTCAGACTCACAGTCCCACGGGAAGCAGGACCAGGGAGGGTCTCATTTCCCCATCTGAGGTCCCAGATGTACAGCGATGAGATTCCTTTCCCCACTGACATCCCCAAAGATACAGGGAACAGATAGGTCCCTGCTCTTCCCGTATCTTATTGGTGATGGGAGTGAATACAGTGTTTGGGCCAAATCCTGCTGTGCCAGAACATGGTCGGCGTGAGCCTTGGCTGTGAGTTACTGCTGCAGCTGAGACTGCGAAAAGAGCTGTGAAGGGCATTAGACTGGTGCAAGAAAGTTGAAGACATACAACTGTGTATGCCAAGGGGTCTTCTGCAGATAAGCTTCTTATTGTTCTGGTCCAAATATTTCTGTGTTCTTCAAAGGTAATTAAAAGCTCAGACTTCTCTGACTCCCTGTGTGCACTTGCCATTTGAATATGAATGCACGCATTTAAAGAGCCTTGAGGATGTATTGTGGTTTGCACCGCATCTCTGGCGTTTAATCAGCTCAAGATTTGGTAGGCTGTGTTCCCTTCGCCCTGCCGGGGATTGGGGCGTTGTGTTGAACGAAGGGCTAAATGGGCAAGAGCAATGCTCTGCGTATCTGGGGGGAGAGGGACTAAAGAAGGTCCCACAGAGACAAAGGAGAGCTGGAAAAGGAGCAAAATCATTTATATTTATCTTGTTTGAAGAGACAGTCCCTGTTGCAGAAACCCATGCCTCTCTCCCCCAAGACAGCTGTTCTGAAAGAAATAAAGGGAAGGGAAAGGGTCTCTGCTAAGAGCAGACAAAATTGAGGGGTATAAGATCGAGCTCTTTGTTACATGAGGCAGGTTGGCCAGAGAGAAGGTGTACGGGGGCTGTTGCATCCCCCTCTCCATCCCAGTACCTGCCTCAGCCTACATGCTTCGGGGCATGGCGATGGGGTGCATGCCCTCACATCCCAAGGACGTGCTGGGTCCATCCGTGTGGAAGCCTACCTCGGGATTCACCTGCAGCCTCCCACCTCCCCTTCGGCACAGGGAGGTGGTCAGGAAGCCATCCGGCTCCCTTGAGGTGGAACATTAGTACAATCAATGTTATCAAAACATTTGGATTTCCACAATGCTGACTTTTAACAGCTGCAGTAGATAATTTTCTTTATTGAACTTGGACAGGCTTAAACCATAAGTGATTCCATGATTGAAGGGATGAAAGCAACACAACAATGCATTAACATTCATCCCTAGAGATCTGCTTCTCTAATGCAGTTCAAACCAAATGTGCTGAAAGGGTAGAGCTCTGAGATGTATGATGATTGTGCAAGCATCTTTTCTTTCCCAGAGGGGAGGATCTTTTTGAAAGTGGCCCTACTTTTGCTTTAATCTGCATCGTCTGGGATTATTTCCTCATATACAATCAATTTAATTTGCTTTATTAAAAACAGTTCAGGGGGCTACATTTTAATTTTAGGTATTAAATGAATGTAGCACACAAAAATCTGCCAGCTATCCTTGTGCATATATAGTATTCAGTTTGGGGATTTCAAGTAAGTGAACTTAAACTGCAGATTGTCTGAAATAAAGAGAAGAAATCAGTAACGTTGTGTAATCCAGAAAGACCTGATTCCTGGCAGGAGCCTTTAGGGGGTAACGTGAAATGAACTGGAGTGCAGATACAGTGCTCCGGTGCTTAAAGAGGTGGCAGGGGACAGCAGGCTGTCTTGGTCCTGGAGCACTCTGCAAAAGAAGAGGAGAAAGGTGTTACCAAGGCATAGCTGTAAAGCAGCGATCGGGATCATGGGTTTGCCATTACATGTGCAGTGCTGCACCTGGACAGCAGAAGGATGTGGCTAGCAGGAATAAAATACAAGCCAGGATTATAGTCAGTTTGTTTTTTTCTGAAATACCTGGCACTGCTGAATTTTGACTCCTGTCACTTTTCCTCCCTGTTTTTTTATTAATGTAGTTACTACTAAACTCTTCAGCTTTTATTTGCTTTTTTATAGGGGCTTTTCGCAGCATGCAGTCCCTTTAGATTTGGGCGTGACGACTAACCACATCCTGCGCATTGGACATTTGGCTTGCATCCCCGTATCTTCCTGCTTGTGAGTACTTTATTCATTCTCTTTGCTTGTTTTTCTCTTAAAGAGCAGATTCAACTGACGGGCTCTGGGTCTGATCCCAGGTCGTGATGTCTTTGTTTTACACTGATATAAGTCTATAATGTGCAGACCCATGGGAAATGTAAATGATACAAGCAAGATCCTATCTGAATTAACGTAAGTATCCTCGTGGCTCTGAGAGTTTCCTTTTCCCAGCCCCACACAAAATCCCAAACAAAATATAATGTGATTTTAACCTGCAAACAAGCCATCTGGGCACTTGTCTTCTTAGATTTTAAAAGTCATAAATTTAAATCATATTAAATGATAATGAAAAAATGAAATTAGATCATAAATTAAAAGGAAGACTTTGCATGTGACAGGAAATAGGTCTTCCTTTTCCTTGTGTGCACTTTTTTATTGAGCCAGTTGGTGACCGATCCTGTTTGCCAGGCAGGGTGGGAAAGGGATTCCGTGCTCCTGGAGGGCCCATCTGTAACAGGCAAAAAAACCCCATCCTATTTACTTGTGGTCTTTCAATTGCCAAAGGCATTTGTGCAAAAACAAGAAGTATTAAGGATCATATGCTTGCTAAACTCCAAGTGAGCAGTCATTCTTTGCCTTTCTTACCTAATCTTTCTACATTTTCAATGGAACAAAGTGTTGCTCGCTTCTTTTCTGTCTAGAGCTACTGTCTAATTTAGTTGCATGATGTTGAATTGCTACATTTTTCCAGTCTAAAGCAAATTGCCTTTCAAGGCTGAAGGGTTGTTTGTATGTAAAGTTCATTCAGTCCTTTGGTATGAGCATGCAAACATATTTTTAAAGGCATTAAATGCTTTCTGTTACATGTTAGCTGGAAGGATGGTATCTGGTGATGTAGTCCTATACACTAAAGGAAATAAATGTAGAAAACAAAGGCGATGAGGGGGAAGATGAAATAATTAAGCCACAAGCTCGCTGGCTTTTGTACATAAATCGAATTAGCGAAGGTCATGAGAAACCTTTTTAATAGATCCAGTGAAAACTTGATGCCAGCTTTTGGAAGTAATCGCTATGATAATAAAACTCGGGGGGTGACACACCTTTAGGGATGAGGAGGTTTGATCCTGGAACTGGCATCACAGTATCGCCTGGGAACCTGCACAATCCTTCTCCTGCTCTTCCTGCCCTGATGCTGAATGAAGGAGAGGTGATTCTGGTTTCAGGTCATGAGGGGATGACATCGTTACCTGCTCACTGCTGGCTTTAACTTTCCGAAGGGGCAAGAAGAGCAGAGAACACACTTGTGAGTCCTTTCACAGCGATAATCAGTGTCATCTTTAATGAATATCCTTTGCCTCGCCTCTCCTGCTTAGAACAAAGAGCTGTCTGCCTCATACGGAGCAAGCAATTTTTTCACGGACCCAGAGCACCATCTTGCAACTCATCTCCCTTTCCTAGCCATTTCCTAGCCAGATTAACGGCCAGTAATTTCAGTGCCATCTAGGACCTGCTGACCACCAGATCCTCCCCATCATGACAGTCCCAAGTCATCCCTTGTGGGCACGTTGTTCTGCTAGTGTGAGGGTGTGCTTCTTTGACCATCTCCCTGCGACACACGTGTGTGCAAGTGGATCTACAGGAGGACAGTGTGCACAGAAGTAACAAAACTTGGTGGCTAGAGGCTCCTTCTGCTGGCATCCATGGACGTCTGACGTGGGTGAGCTTCTTCAGCTATCCTGCACTGGGTCAATGAGCGACCTCCGTTTTGAAGAAGATGGTAGAAATCTAATCCTGTTGCGCTCATCCTCTGCCTTTCTATATTCATTGGTCTGAAATCAGCCAAAAGGGTTTTAAGTTTTCAGGGAGGAAGGCAGATGCAATTAACAGTGTATTGATGCCTGATGGGACAAGGGACCTCCCTGTTGTAACTATGATAAAGACAAATTTAGCTCTCCTCTGTTAGGAGTTGTTTACAATAAGGGCTTTTTACAAAGCCTTCTACCTGTAAAGACAGAGTTGATGGGAGATTGTGACAAAAACGTTAGTTTATGTAGCGTAAAAACACTGATTTTCTTTGATGTCAATTTGTCTCTCTGTTTAAACATTTTGAAGCCTCTGAGATAGCCAAGGTGTTTCTCAGCTTGTAGTCACAAAAAGCTGGGAAGAACCAGGAAAACAAAGTGCTTATCTATGGCTGATAAACTCTCAAGAAAATGAATCTACCAGATTTATCTTTGCTTCCTGTTTCTCAATTTTTAGGGCCCCAGTGGTTGCGAGTATGCTCTGTTAAATTATATTTCACTGAGCCTGGAGAAACAGAGTTGTTGCATCAAGATATGCAGGGCAATACAATACAGACATCTAGATAATAAAGGATTTAAGACATTGGGACTATGAAAAAGCTCTCCATTTACTGCACACCATCCTGGAGAGTGCTGCAGTCTCATTTACCATTCACCTTAGACTGAACTGGGAGATGACCACTGTCTCAGCGATGCTCAAGATTAAATTCCATATGTTACATATAATTTGGCACCCAGGGCTTATGATAATTGATGAGGCCTTTGCTCCTGACCACATTTCCATTTTCTGAAAAAAATAGGGTTTATGACAGGTGGCATCAAAGATGCAAACAGTTGACAGCTTTGGCATGGATACCGGGGCATGAGACTGCATGGTACCTGGGATTTACTCTTACACAGTCATGGTTTACTTAATCCCTCACCTCCCTCGTTTGCCTGGCTTTCAGTGAGGGCCAATTTGCCTATCTCCCACTTTCCATGGGATAAAAGAAAAGATGAAAAATTCCAACTGAGCCTGCCTACAGTATCTGCCAGGTAGCCCTATCCTTGGAATAAGAGTGGTTGTCCTCACCTGTAAAAAGTGATTTATACTGAGAATATGAATGGCGGAACAATACACAGCTGGAGGATAATACTTAAATAGTGGTTCTGGTTGAAAAGCGAGGATGTACAAACGATACCATGTGTCTAGCAGAGCCTTTCCTTGTGTGCCAGACCTCATAGTGGGGGACTGTAACAGAACAAAGTTTTGCTGTCTTGTACATCTAAAACCACCAGAGAGTGGTGGTGGAGTCTGTGCCTTCTTGGTACCATGAGTATTTTGCTGAAATGAGTGAATTTATCTAAGCAGTTTGTCCATCAGAGCAGCAAGGCTGTGTAACAGTGGAGTAATAGCAGCGGGAAAACTCAGTCGGTGTTGGAAAAGCACAGCATGACCTGGGACTTCCTACAGTGATGGGGTTGGACTCGATGGCTCAGGAAGCCTCCTCAAGCCACACATCCCTGTCCTGGGATTGCAGAGGTACCTCTGAGAAGGTAATCCGGAGCCAACTACACCACATAAATCCGAGTCCCCCAGCAGACAGGTCCCAGCTCTCCTGTCCCAGGAGTTTTCAGGACCAGTTCTTTAGGAAGCCTTCTCCTGTCAGAGTTCCTCTTCATCTCCAGTTCTTCAGCGACAGCACTTTAAATTCAGTCTTTGCCTGAAACCAACTCAACTTTCCAGGAATAGAGGAGGGAAAGGTAGGGACCACTACAGAATCTGAAAACTTTGGTTCCTTAGTTTAATTCCTTGATTGGTTTACAGCCTTCAGAAAGACAACGGGTTTATTGCAGTTGACCGCTTTCAATTTTGCCATTATACTTTGAAGTCAGTGACAAAATTCCCAGTCATTTTTTTAGGACCAGGTTTGGGCTTGACGTTTTGATGTTGTTCTGTTTAGTTTTCAGAAACACGCAAAACCAATTGCCAAGCAAGAAGGCGAAGCTGACATCTGGCTTTATTGGGGGTTATTCCTTTGTGGGGATTAGGGTAAGAGAGACAAATGGCTATGCCACTTACCTTCATCTCTCGGCAGAAGCAGGAATCTGAGCTGATGCGGTAGCTGCGGTGCACTGAATAAAACTACTTGTGGATCTCCCTTTTAAAGGCTGGGAGGTCTGATTTGTGGTGTGGCAGAGGTTCATGCAGCCCTAGGACCGTGTAGCCCCATTTCGGTCCAGAATGGCATTTTTACCCCCACCCCACGTTGCTGGCTGAGCTGTCCTGGCGGCTCTCCGGCAGGATTGCAGTGCTGGAGCAGCACCAAGGAACGTCCTCAGGGATCAGGATCAGACTCATTTTATTTCTGTACGAGTTTTGTACCTTTTCTATGATTACTACTTAGATGTCTGGACCAGGTATGTTCACACTCTGCATGATTTTGCTGGTTTACTCCAACAGGGTACAGATCGTTGGTAAAAAGTCCTTTTAGACTGAGCAGAACCTTACAGTTTAGGTCCATATTTTTAAATGTGTGATTAAAAGACACAAGTTTGGTTTTTTTCTTCCTAAAATATTACCTAAAGAGCCAATTTAGCTGATACTACATTTTATGGCAAGATTCATTTACACATCACATCACGACGCAGTGTGAGCGAGGCAACTAAGATCTGGGCCATAGCCATTTGGAATCAGAGTTTACCATGTCTCTGATCTCACCACAAAATACTCAGTTAAAAATAGCCCAGTTGACATTGTAAGACCTATAAAGGCTCTGATCTAGCAAAGCACTCACATCTCTGCTTTACTGTGAAGTTCCGATTAGTCCTATTTAACACCATAAATTTTCCACTAACTTCAAAGAAAGTCCCACGCCAAAGTTCTTCCTTGTAGCAGGGCCAAAACTGTTAATGGTAAAAGTAGAATGTAGCGGATTTCAAATTTGTGAAGAGTTTAAAGGCTTTTAACTTCTGCTGTGTTAAAGAATTTATGTGAATTAATTCCTTAAGTTATTATAGAGCAATTCAATTAATAATGGATCTGCTTTTCATTATGACAAGTAATCAAGGATAAACATCTTCTATATCAAAGCTTATCTTTCAAAAAGGATAAATTAGCTGTAACGCACCTAACTACTTCCAGAACATGAAATGAACACGTATTGTTCCATTAGTTAATTTTGGATCACTAAATTAAAGACAGTTCAAAAGGAGTATAATCTCATAAGGATCTCTCTTTGTTCAGTCTGTTGTGACTTATTTCACGAGGTACAATAAATACTCTTTCTTGTCGGGCTAAATACTATTAGGGTTATAAAATGACTTTGTTTTAGTATATTTTATGCATCAGTATTAGTAATATACCACAAGGGTGAGAATTTTTTTTTTCTGGTATTTGCAGATGCAGTTTTGTACTCCTGCATATCTTGTAGGCTATCGAGATGCTTAATTAAGACTACCAAAAGCTCCACAATAAAACAGTTCAATGCAATAAATAAACAATAAAACAACATCTGGAATGTAACCTTTTATCCATGAAAACATTATGGATGTCTACGGACTAGTAAATTAATCCAGACCAGGACATAGACCTGTCATCATGTCTCCTGTTGAGTTAGCAAGCACACCTCCTGGCATGGTTTTGGCCAGCTAAGTACCCTCCAAGCAATGCCTGGACATGTTTGGGGTTAGGACTGGCCATCATTCATTCCCAAAGGCAGCTGTGATTTGGCCATCCTGTCCATGGAGATAAAAGGGAGTTTAGCCATCTTGGTGCAGCGTGCCACACAAGTTGTCCCCGAGACCAGAGAATCCCTTGACCTGTTTTATGTAGTAATATAGCTGTAGTTCTGAGGTACAGAAAATAAAGTAGTGTTTAAAATTTGATTCTACCTAGCGCTTGATGTAGTCCTTGTTTACTCAGACACTTAGGGCTTTTTACGGTATATAGCATAACCTCCTAAACTTAATTTACAAAAGTACAGTGGGTAACTATGCAAATAAATTCAGTGGCTGCAAAGCAAACTTCTTAGCATTTTTCAGTGGGTGTCTCCAAGGCTTCTGTGTTCTCAGAGAAGAGCGAGCACCAGTAGAAAAGTACCTTATCCTTCTTAAGCATCTTTAGTTCAGGTTGGGGCTTTTGCAGTCATGCAGTGTCAAAAAGCATCAGCCTCTTGAAAAAAGAAGTACTTTACTAAGTTAGCAGAGGTAGGATGTGTAAAGGAAAAATTATAAGGCAGACCATTGCCAGGAACGGTGCTGGGACACTCTCACGGAAACACAGGGAGATACTTGGGCAGATACTTCTGTGACACACAGAAGGAGAGACCCCAGACTGTCGCATCATTACTTCAAGGGCCTGATTCTGTCTCTCTGGCTGGTGCTGGCAGCGTTTGCTCCCCCTGTCACCGTGAAAATCAGTGGGATTTTCCTCGAAACCTCTAACTGTGAGTTAGATATAATTGTATTGAAGTGGGACCACAGGATGAGGCTGAAAGGAAGGTCAGGATGAGAGGGACCACGCTGGGAAGATAGTTCTGTATGGATATAGTCTTCCTCGCAGGAGGAAAGCTCACCAACTTTCCTTGCGGTGCCTGAGTATCTGCAGTGAGAGGTTGACCACGGATGGGTGGATAGATAGAAAGATTGCATGTGGATGATTATATGCAGAAAATGAGCTTCATTTCCTACCAGCTTGCACCTTGCATTATCTGTTCTGTATCAAAACAAAGGCAATGGGTTACGTCATGTAATTCAGCTACAGCACATCAGCTTTTTACAAGCAATTCCCCATCACCAAGCCTTCTCTTACGTTTCCACACTGCGTCTGGGGACTGACTACGTTTGTTTAAAGAAAAGCAGCTTAGCATACCCTGGTCTGCTTCTCCTGTGCTACTCTGACCTTTGCCAGTGCTTGAGCTTCCAGGTCCCAACACAAAGTGGCTGAAGGCAAAGCTTTTTCAAAGATGGGATCTCTTCCCCATGAGCATTCACTGCCCTTAGGTAGTCCCCTTGTGTTTGCTGAGCTGCCGGGGCTGCCCATTCACTCGGGATTTTGCTTGTAGGTGTCAGAAACCGCCACACTGAAATGTGCCTGCCCTTGAGATCCCCATGGCAGCATGATGGCAAGGTGCATTTTGATCTTTGAAACCATTTGATCCATTTTACAAATATATAGTCAGAAAGCAGGACTGGCATGTTTTCTTATTCTGGGTACCTCTGGCGAGACAGTACGGAGTAAGCGGCTAATGGATTTGTCATCCGTCGTGGTGCTGAGCGGCCTTGCTCGTCTAGGTTGCGGAGGTAAAGTCTTGAGAAGGATTTTTCGTTCCTTGACTAGATTTTTTTCCACAAGATAAATTTGGATTCCAATATGTCTGTCCCATATTAATTATATTTTTGATTGTGCCGTTCCTCAGTTAAACAGCTCATGGTGGGGAAGGGTCAATTTTAATTAATTGATGGGTAGGATTTCTCCTAATCCCTGCATTTTGGAAAATAGATATAAAGATAGTTGTTAGATAATGCTTTAAGAATTGCAGCATAGTGCTAAGGAATAATGACATAAAACTCTTAAGAACTAGAATGTATCAGGTGCACATCAAATCACATTATCTTCTAGTAAATTAATCTTGCTTTTTTTTTTTTTTCTTCCAGTTCCAAAGGATACAATCTTACGTTGTCCTGGGCTTGAGCAGTAAAGGAGAAATTTGATCACTGGCTGACTTGTCGTCTCTTCGCTGTGATGGGAAAATGGTCGCCTAAAATAACCCCCTTGTTATGCTGCTAAAACTGCTTTTGAATCCAAGATCTGTTGTGATTTTTACAACACAAACCCAAAAATGTCAGAACTCGACCCTTCATCTGGATTTGTAGGAAACATGGAAAACGGGACTTTTCTGGAGCTGTATCCCACATCCCTTTCAACTTCAGTGGATTCATCGCCTGGCCGTTTATCCAATGTCTATGTCTATGTTTCTATATTCCTTAGTCTCTTAGCTTTTCTCCTTTTGCTATTGATCATTGCACTTCAGAGGCTGAAAAACATCATTTCTTCCAGTTCCTCCTACCCAGAATATAATAGTGATGCTGGAAGCTCTTTCACTAATTTAGAGGTTTGCAGTATTTCTTCCCAGCGCTCTGCTCTCTCAAACCTTTCTTCATGAAGCTAAATGAAAGGAAATACATGGGGAATGGAAGAGCTTTGTCTAGTTTCTTGGGGAGGTAGTGCATGCAACATTTGCCTTAGAAGACTATTATGAAGAGGTGGCTTTTAAAGTTTCCTTAGTTTGTTTCTTTTTTTTTTCCTTTCCTTTTCTAGTCTTCATTTCCCCTTTTACTAATGTTCTTTTCCATTTTGGACAATGGATAATGACACTCGATCATTGTTTCATGCCTGTAATAGTGATGCTGTCTTTTTCTCACACATACATGGTGTTCATTAAGAGTATTCCTGCCAAATTATAATATGGTTCTAACTGGATGTGTCATTTTTCTGCTCTACTTGTGACCCCTTCCCTGGTTTTGTATCAGTAATATGCTTACTACTTTTCTTTTTCTTTTTTTAATTAGAGAAGGACTTCTGGATGAAATCCCTGTTGCAAAAGTATGAAAAAAATCAGCTTAAATTATAAATATTAGGACAATTTAAAGTTGTTGGCATTGTTTCTTTTTTTTTTTTTAACTTTCATGTCTTTTTCAGTATTTATTGATGTTTATAAAACACAACTAAAATCCGTTTCTTGAAGAATGTTGCTTTTGTTTATTTGCACTCCCAACTCGTTCTGTATAAAATATCTGTATTTCGGTTTTTGAGTCTCTTCGGTTAACTTAGTAAAGCGACTACAATAACCACGCTCACTGCTGAATGTGTGGAGGTATTTTTGGACCCTCTTGCCTCTCATTTGGCTAATGACTTGTTCTTCCAGGGGACAGCTTTTGCTGCTGAATCGTAAATATCACACAGCTCTTTCACATCCTTCACTGATGCAAATTCTTGCTGGAAACCAGTACAAACCAGTGGTTTCTTTTCAAAGATCTGCATACAACTACAGCTAGCAACTGAATAGCTCCTAAACTGTCCTTTAGGCACAAGATGTACTCATGTGAGCAGGGCCAGCAGGAACAGAAATTCCTTGTACTCATGAGGACTTTCTGGGCCAGATTTTGTCCTGTAATTTCACAAATGCACGTTGGGGTGGAGGGGGGACACGAGGATCTGCGTCATGGCCAGGCAGATCTGTGCTCTGACCCTCAGGAGGTACAAGGTGTACCTACAGAGGATCAGAAGGAAAAAGGCAGTGGCTCGGCCCCTTTTCCCCATCAGCATAAGAAAAAGCCAGAGATGAGGACGTGAGAAATGGATGATGTTCACAATCTCATTCCTCTTTGCGATGCCATAGTCTGGGTTATTCTTTCCCCCTGCCCAAAACGTAACCCAGCACTCAATTTCTGCAGTAAAATAACTAGCAGCATTGTGAACAGGATCCTGTGGTCAGCTGGGAATTAAATCAAGCCAAACAATCAAAGAAATTATTTTAAATGCCAAATGTGACCTGCTAGGACGGCAGCCCCACACTGTGCGGTGCAATTCCTTGCTGTCCTTACTGCACTATGTGAGCACAGTCCTGTCCTGCCACTCAAGTCCATGCAAATTTTGCTCTCGTGGCAGGATCCAAGTCACTGGAGAGACCCGAGGAAGGGTATGGAAATGTCACCGACATTTCTGTTGTTGGTGTAACAGCACACGTAGCTCTGGGCGATGGGGTGGTCTCAGCAGGAGCAAAGGGCGACTGCGCTCCCCACGCACGGCACTACTGCCCAGAAAGCCGACGGCTTAGGGAGCTGCGGAAGACCTCCCGACCAGATTTATTACAAATACCTTCCCACCAAGCTGTCAATGCGTTCATCAACAAGACACATTCCGCCATTAACTACACAGGCTTTAAAAGAGAACTTTGGAAAGCCTGGTGTGAATATAATCATTAGAAACGCAGCTGCTCAGTGCCAAACAACATACAGATGATGCTGGAGTTGGTGTTTTCAATTTTTAAAAGTGAACCTACAGTACGGTAAGTGGTAATGACTTCTGGTGGTGATTAGCTGCTTACAAAGGTCAAAGAACTTGCTGACTAATACAGGACTGAAGCCCATAGGTTCTCTGAGCCATTCCGTTTTGATGAATATATTTAATCTCTGCAGTATTTTATTCATCTAGACAAAAATGTCTTGTAAGTCACTTTTCACTGTAATTGATGATAGGCCTTGGGAAAAGAGATAACTATTTAAAAGGGATCAGAAAACGTTATTTCCTTTCTGAAAGCTCTTCTAAATCCCAGACCTGTAACAGAACGTATTTGTGTGTTGACTGCTGGATAAAAATAAATGAACTGTAAATCAAGATGGAGCAACTGTTCAATTATCTTCTTTTACTGACAAAGTTGTAAATTTGTTGCTTCCTTTGCTGCAAATGCAGGAATTTAGTCAAAACCAGAGATGAGACCACCGGCTGAGATGGGTATTTGTTCCCAGTGATATGTTTCCCATTACTAGTTTATGCTTGCAGATATAGAGACGTTTAATGTTAAATACAGACTGTTGAAAACCCATTGGCTTTGTTCATTGAGCTGCTGTCAAACTTCACAAGAGCAAAAAGTATTTTTCCAACTGCACAAAGTAGCAAAGGTAACTGAAACCACACATTTGATTTTGGTTTGTAGTTTACTAGATGCTATTAATTGTTTCCCACTCTGCAGTGACATATGGGACTATATACAGTCATCATGATTTCAGCTGAGTTGCACCTGTTCTCGTCAGGACAGATTTGAGTAGAAACAAATTGGATTCAACACAATAGCATCAGGAGAAGCCACAGGCGAAAAGCACCATGGCATTTTCGAGGATTACTAAGTACTCGTTCTTCAAGGAAAAAAAAAGGAACAAAAAAAAACCCCAACCTGCGAACCTGAGATTGAGTTAACTTGAGAACACTGGAACAGGCTTCATGGAGAGGTCGTCAATGCCCCATGGCTGTCAGTGTTTAAGAGGCATTTGGACAATGCCCTTAATACCATGCTTTAACTTTTGATCAGCCCTGAAGTGGTCAGGCAGTTGGACTAGACGATCGTTGTAGGTCCCTTCCAACTGAAATACTCTATTCTATTCTATTCTATTCTATTTGAACTAGAGTTGCAGGGATTTTCCACCATGGTAAATGGAAAAACAGATTAGATTCTTCATTTTCATAAAATTTTTGTATTTTCTTTCTCTCCTCTCTGTTTCCCCTTCTTTCTGTCACTCACACACCAAACAGACCTGGACAGGATGGAGAAATGGGCAGAGAGAAATCTCATGAAGTCGAGCAAGGGAAAATACATAGTCCTGCACCTGGGGAGAAAGAATCCCAGGCACCAGCACAAGCTGGGGGCTGATCAGATGGAACACAGAGAGGGAGCTGAGGGTCCTGGTAGACACTAAATTGAACATGGGCCATCAGCACACTCCTGCTGCAAAGGAGGCCAGGAGCATCCCAGGCTGCGTTAGAAGGAGCGCTGCCAGCAGGTCGAGGGAGGTGGTCCTTCCCCCTGCTCAGCACCAGTGGGACATCTGGATTGCTGTCTCCAGTTCTGGGCTCCCCAGTAGAAGACAGATGTGAAGCTCCTGCAGTTAGCCCAGTGCAGGGCTACTAAGATGATGAAGGGATTGGAGCATCTCTCATATGAGGAGAGGCTGAGAGAACTGGAACCGTTTAGTCTAGAGAAGGCCCAGGAGGATCACATCAATGTATATAAATATCTCATGGGAGGGAATGGAGAAGAGGGAGCCAGGCTCTTCTCAGTGGTGCCCAGTGTCAGGACAAGAGGCAATGGGCACAAACTGAAACACATGAAATTCCAGCTGATCATAAAAAAAACATTTTACTGTGAGGGTAGTCAAACACTGGCACAGGTTGCCCAGAGAGGCTGTGGAGTCTCCATGTGTTGACCTGGGCAACCTGCCTGCAGCTGACCCTGCTTTGGGCGGGAGAGCTGGAACAGATGATCCTCAGAGGTTCCCTATCCATGCTGTGATTCGTGTCAGTGCAAAAATTCAGCAGCTTCTAGTTCGCTGTCTCCTCCCGATGTGTTTTCTCATCTCTAGAGCTGAGTAAATATCTTTACTAGAGGGTGAATTATTCAATAACTTGTTACTAAAGAGTTGCTCTGTTCCTTCTCCTGCCTGCAGCCACACGCTTTTCCACCGCCTTTTTGTGGCATGGGTTCACATTGCACAGTCAGTTTTTGCCCTGAGCCCCTTTGGTTTTTACTAAGCCCTCTGACTGCAACAATGCCATTAGTTTTGGTAATATATGACTCCAAGACTGCATGGCTTCAGGTAGTTGCAAAGTATACCTGGAAATCTATAGAAAGAAAAATACCAATAAAGCATGGATAAGGAAAGAAGAGACGGAGTTTCTGGATCACATAGAAAAAATATTTTGCTTTAGTTCAACAAATACGGTCTATTTAAGTGTTATTTAATCAGTGAGTATCTCATGAAGGCTGTAGCAGCCTCTATATCTAAGATGCTCTTGCACTGCTGGCCACCTTGGCCCTACTGCCAAGTTAACCCACCATGGTCGCCCTCAACATTACCAAATTATTCACACTTTTCACTTAGCAACTCTGTGGAGAGTTTATTCCATTGAATTAATTTTCTGCTTTCAGCCCTTCTCAGTCTGCCAGCTCACCTGAAAAGTCTCTGTAAGCTTAAAGTTTTGTCTGGATTCCCTACAAATATATTAATTTGGGAACAATTCTTCCTCCTCTTCCATACAGCTTGTTCACCCTCCTCTTTCACTGTCTAACCCTGTGGTACTCTGGCGATGCTGAATCCCCATGGAGCATCATGCTCCCCTGTACTTGAGCTTTTTTTCCTTCAGAATCTTTTTTTTTTTTTTCCGGTGAGATCACTGGGAAAGACATCTGTGTGGGAAGGTTATTTACGAAGTCCATACACCTCCCATTCTTCCTGACAGGACCATTTTCGCTGCATCTGTTACGGTTGTCTAAGGAAAAAACATCGTGAATTACAGCCCAGCTGCTTCCCCGGCTGAATGACCTTTTCAGGTCCGCAGCCCCTCGTATGCTCCCAAAGACAACAGCCTCACTACGTGGCTACAGCACAGGATTACATGTCCCAAATTCAGGGTGCAAAAGTAGCCTGAAGTCCTTTTTTTTTTCTTACTTTTGCCTATGTCTTTGGCAGAACACAGAGCAGCCCTCAAGCTGCTTTACACTAAAGGAACTACGTGATACCAACCAGGCCGATGTGCAAACGGGACCCACCCGCAATCACAGCCCCACTCTCACACCGTAACTCCATAAAGCTCCTGACTTTCTCAGACCACCAATAAGTGGGGTGCCCCAAACTGGTCAAGATGCTGTCTCAGACTGGGGCTTGGCCAGGGACACTTTGCTGATGCCAGCTGAAGGTGTTTTCACACCTTCTCCCAGCACTGCGCTTTGGAGATAAAAGCAGCATCAGCCTCCTGCCTGTTCCCTTCCAAGGCTAGGTAAGCGCCTTAGTGGGATCATGGTAATCACCACGCAGGCGACAGCAAAGCAGGACCAGGTGAGATGAGCTATTTTTTTCACTTCTGGTTTCTCTGTTTTAGATTAGTAGGAGCTAATCATCCACTGTAAGTCTGAAAATCCCAGCAAGTGGCTATCAGAATGTCTAGGATCTCCCCAAGCCTTCAGGAAATCGGACTGGGCACCTTTGCATGGTTTAAGTTCACCTTCTGTTCCTTACGGACAGCAGCACAATGGGTACATTTGTTTCAGCACCAAAAGATGAGGTTTTAACACAGTTAACCTCTGTGAGCAGCTTCAGTTAAAAAATTAGAAGCAAAAAAAGTCTATTTTTTAAAGTATAATCTAATGTATAATTTTTGACAAACAAACTTCAGAACTTTTTCTTTGGAAAATTATATTTTTGCCAAAATATCTATTTCTAAAGAATAATGGAAAAACTACTTGGTTGCATTATTAAAAACGGAGCATTTTTTTCCAGCTGTGCTGACATAAATATTTTTGCCCACAGATTTTTCTGGGTAAGGCATTCTACTGTTTAAAGGGGCATATAGAATTACTCTATCCATTGATTTCTCTGCCTTATCCTCAATAAATGAGTGTAGGCGTCTGTCAGAGCAATTTTCCCACACATATTTACTTATGAGGCTGCACTTGTAATACCACATACCGATTTGGTCATACAGACCAGGTCCTAGAATATGTTTACATCTCTTTCTATTGTCATAAAGTATTATTAGTAAAGTATAAGATGGAGACCTAGCTGTTAGCTAATGAATTGCGCCTTCGCTGCCCCTTCAACACACAGATCAGTTTGTCTTTTGTCTTAGAATATTATTTACAGCCCATAAATCATTTGCTTGGCTTTATCTTGAGCCTCGGCTCAGTAGTTGCTGACAAGTCTGAAATAGGTGCAAAAGACGTATTTCTGTCAGAGGTTCCCTGCGTGGTTTGCTCAGGGCAAATCCTGCTCCGGTTCCCTGGATGCTGCTCCAGTGCCGGGGGCTGGCTGCAGAGGTACCCCCACGTCTGTGCCCCTTTTCCCAAACAGTTTCATCAAAATGCAGAAGATGGAAGTAAACACAGAGGCTTGCAGATGATATTAAAATTAGGACAAGCTGCAAACACCTGCCAGGACAAAGGAATGATACAAAGGCACCCAACGAGAACAGAAGCATGGCAGGGAGTGAAATGAGATGCAGCCTGAAAAGCATGCAAATTAATGCGTCTGAGGCAGAAGTAAACTGAAAAAGGACCACTGGTGGTGGGAGAAACACAGGCAGCAGTGACAGAAAAGCACCTTCTGATGAGAGGAGGTGGTGAATTAGACACAAATAGGCAATATTGCAGCAAAAACCTAAGTAGGGCTACCATCCTCCATGAAGCACACGGTCCCATTTGCTCCTGTCCTCAGTGCCAGCGCTGGGGGCTGCATCGGGACAGGTAATGGGCAGGGGGAAACCGAGGTTAGTACCTGGGTAGGTAACTTCACTAGCCCATGCATGGGAAGCCCCTTCAGCCCCGGTGGCACACCTCGCAAAGCCCCCCCCTCCTGCTGCAGCTCTGGCTGTCACTGCTCCGCTCCTGAATCCTTTGCCTCTGGCAAAGCATTTTCTGCTCAGGGCATGCGAGAGTCCTACTTCTTCCCTTACTCTCGGGCTTTTTTTCTGTCTCTTTGTATCTGAAAGTTCCAAAAGATTGCTCAAGAAACTGCATTTCATCTGGGATGCTACCAAAAGGTTCCCCCAGGCTGTCATGATGCCTCTCTGCACAGCCCAGGGCTGCTGGGCAGGAGCCAGAGCAGCCGCCTCGGGGCACCCCCCTAACACAGCCCAGGGGGTCTGCAGCCCCCCACGCACCCACAGGCCCTGAGATGGCAGGGGGACGGCTGTCATCCATGGCACAGAGACCCTGGCCTGTGTGCCTACCGCTGAGCGGTGACCCTTACGGGGAAGCGTGGCTTCACCGAATGCAGAGGGCACGAACGGTGTGACCCGACAGGTCCCTCCTCAGCTGGGGGCACTGAGTTGGTGTTGCCCATCCTACCACCTGCCAGTGCCCCAGCTCTCACGCTACGTAGCTGCATGCTTCACCACATGCGGAACGAATTGCTCTTCAAAAACTGCCCTTTACATATTCAGAGAGGGCTTTTCAATGAGAAATACCTCTATCCTCACAGTCATTTTGCATGTCATTTTAACATTGTTGGAAAACCCATAGGACTGTGCCTAATCTCTATAGTAAGAGGTCTGAATTGTAGGATCACAGAATGGTTTGGTTGGAAGGGACCTTAAAGCCCATCCAGTTCCAACCCCCTGCCATGGGCAGGGACACCTTCCACCAGACCAGGTTGCTCAAAGCCCCATCCAACCTGGCCTTCAACACTTCCAGGGATGGGGCATCCACAGCTTCTCTGGGCATTCTGAAGAATGAGTAACACAAATTTTCAGTGGTTTCTTTAAAGTAAAAGCTGCTTCATTGTTTTCAGTTTCCATTCATGCTTTAAGAGTTTGGTCTTATTCAGAAAATAACTCCTGAGTGAACATGTCATTTTATCTCTGCAGGAATAGTTTTCCTTCATGAATTTTTCTATATTTGAGGAATGTGCAAATACAGTCTTCCAGATTACACCCCTATGTTACTCCTGAAGAAACGGCCAGAGTTGCAATTTCAGCCGTCAATATGAAAACAAGCACTTGTGGGGAAAAAGGGCAACACCAATGTCTGTTCCCAACAGTGGGTTAAAGGCTGGGTTAGATTTGCCAAACAATTTTGTCAGAGCGAGGTGATCCTGATTTCATGGCATTTTTTTGGAGGTGTGGAAGAAACTGCCAGCACTGCTGATGCCAAGCGAGGGGCAAGTCTGCGCTTTGCGGTGGGTGAGGTGAGCTCATGTGGTCCCATCCTCACCCAGAACAGGTACCATTGAGCACACAGGCTCCCTCCCGCACTGCCACATTCTCCCACATCCTCTGCTCTTGCATGGGCTGGTGGTCCAGGGAGGACCTGGTCCTTGCACAGATGCTCTGGAAGGACCATGCTCAGGATCTTGGCTTGGACAAGTCCATGTTGCATGTCTTTGATGGGCTTTTTGACTCCAGTAACCTCCTAAATAAACTCCACTCGGTGCCATAGGTGTGTTTTCTACCTCCACGTGTTTCAAAAGAGCAAACCCAGTGAAGTGCCCCTTTAGCAAGTATTACACACCCTTGCCCAAGCTCTGTTCTCAGCTGCTGATTTGAGGCCAGCAAAGTTGTTCTAGAGACACACAACCAACAACAAGGGAAACATCTCACCCTCTGATGTTTCTCATAACTGCACCCGCACCACACCTCTGTCAGCCCAGCTGTGGTCTTCGAGTGGTCTTCTATGGCTGTTGGCACGTAGGGTCAAATGTTGCTGACTAAAAGACTCTGCCATCTCCTCTTGAATCTCTGTTTTTTCAGCTAGGATGCAGAGATTTCTTCTGGTTTCCATATCATAACATCTGCAACCTACTGTTGCAGGTAGATATAAGTGTTAATTCATTGATGCACACTTTAGCTGGCCCCAGTAGCCCAAGCTACATGTATGTATTGGAAAAGGACCCAGCAGCTGAATGTAACATAATCAAGCCCACTCCCCAGAAAAACTTCCAAAAAAACCCTACTGGTAAACTCCATTGTATTAGAAAACATTGTAGCTGATGTTGAAGGTAAAGATTGGACTGACAGATTTATAATTGCTTGGATCTACTGAGAATTCAGAACAAAGCAAGCTGTTTGACCAAAGGTGCTTTCTAGCGCCTGGCTCATCAGTATTCATTAAGTGGAAATGTAGGCTGCTGCGATGAAGAAAAATAACAGATACAGTAACTTGAACTTTGGCAAGATCAAAAGCAATTAGTGAGGTACTAGAGTCAGAGTGCTTAATTCAAAGTGGAAGAGAAGATAGAAAAAAAAATAGCATTGCATGATTTTGCATTACAAAAAAGATTGCAATTTTGTAATACAAGGGTGCTTACAGAGAGAAAGTGGAAGAAACAGCAAGACAGACAGACAGACTAGCTGTTAAATGCCTTTGCTCACCTTGGGTCCTCCTAGCTTCTGTTATCTGGATTTGTTTAAAATGGCTATCGAAAAGGCAGAGCTCTGCTGTTGCTGTCTCCTATGCCCTAGTCCGTCCGAGTAGATGTCCTCTTAAAGTATCCCTGCTGGGATGGTCTGCTGGGATGGGTTTTGGTTTGCTTCCCCAAAGACAGATTCCAGCATAGGCAAAAGTGAAAAGCAAAAACCAAGGAAGTTTTAATGAGAATAGAACTGGATGTATAAATAAATAGGTATACAAATAAATACATAGAGAGCAAGAAAAAGGAGTTGGAAAAGATGTGTAGATAGAGAGACAGAAGAGGTGCAAATTCAGTTCAAATTCCATCTTCCAAAAAAAAAAGAAATGTATGCAGAAGGACAAGAGGAAAAAAAAATAGAAAAAAAATATTACTTTGTGGCAAACCACCCACCAACTACTTCCTATTTACAACTAGAAACCCACCATGCAAAATAGGTAAGTGGAAGGGTAGTTAGGAAAACAGATATGATAGTGTTTGGGGAGTGTGGTATCTGCTCTGCCTGTGGTCTTCAGCTGCTCCAGGAAATGTGCCAGAGAGAACGGTGAAAGAGTCATCTCTGCAGACAAGAAGTAACGGGCAGGTGGGCTCTGCCTTCAGTAACGCCGGGATCCATGAGCTTTGGGTGAGGTTTGAGCAAACCAGGATCTGCTCCTCATCTGGTTCCACCTACATCTCCTCCAGACAGCCTCAGGGACTGGCCCGGTAGTTTCAGGTGCCCACGGCTGGTGGGTGCTGGCCACTGCCCCCCCTCCCAAGTAGCCAGGGCTCTACAGGAGCTGCTGTGAGATAGGGTGACTCCCTGTGAATGTCCACGCACCGACCAGCTACAAATGCCTTAGGACAGCTACATGATCACCTAAAGCAGTTATCTGGCCTATCTCTTTGCCTGGAAAAAAATGGTTTTCTATCCTTTTTTTTTTTTTTCCTGTTTTGTTGATGTTGTTTTCTTTAAAGCTAAGACATAAAAAAGGAACTTGGGAAAGGAGCCCTCACTTGTATCTGAAGAGACTGACGAACTGCCTACTACTGCAGGGACTGGGGCAAAGCGAATAAAGAAATAAAAGGAGAATGAGAGCACACACAGAAGTGAGGGACTGAGTTTGCCATACATCATTCCCGAGGATCCCAAGATTTACAGTTGATTTAATTCTTTTTTCAAAATTAAAATTGTAAAGAAATTAGAAGCAACCCAGCTGTTCCCCCCACCCCTCACCAGAGCTGTGTTAGCTCACACGGTTGTGTCTGCACAAGTGGGTGCAGGATGACACAAGGCTGGAACCAGGATGACACCAGCCCTGGACCTGGGCTGGTGCTGGCGTAGGGGCCATAGCCCACATCATGGTAGTGTTATCCCAAGCCTATAAGCCTATATGTTTATAACCTCTAGATATAACCTCTAGAGCAGACCTCCTCTTGTCTATCTAGCTCAGAGCATCAGCAGGATAAGCTCATAACCATCCGTATCCATCCCTGTAGACACATGCTTTCAGTCCTCTTTCTATTGAGTTGGTAAATATATCAGCCAATAAATTGTAAGTACACAGTATAGAGACTGTAGAAACACCATCCCTGGAGATAATCAAAACTCACCTGGGGAAGGGCCTGGGCTGCCTGCTCTGGCTTTGAGGTTTCCTTGTTGTGAGCAGGGGGTTGGACTAAACAAGCTCTATAGCTCCTTCCAATTTAATGTTTCTACAATTCCATGATTTGAGTTAAAGAAATTAATGTAGAAGTACAAAGCTTGCCCATTGCTATTGGCTGTAACACCAACATTTACGCTTAGTAAAGTCTCGTTTGGTGTAAATCCTAATATGGATCCTATTGCGATTTGAGCGGTTTCTATGGTTATCCTTGATATTCTCATTTCACAATGCTTTAAAAGTCTCATTGAAAGCAGAAGCCATGCTAGTTCTTACACTTCTTCTAGGGTAAAATGAGGAAAGTGATGGTTCAAGTCTGCAAAGGAGACCACTGTCATTCCTGGAGCCTTGAAGATCACTGACCCTAAAGTAACTCCAAGCCTTCAGTGCAGAAGTGGATTTTTGGTGTGCCAGCACTCAGGTTCCTAAGGTGGGACACCAACCCATCCTGCCATACGCTACCACTTTGCCTCTTCTCTTTTCCAAAAGATGTTTTGCAGGAGTATTAATGCACCAGTTCGTGTCTTTGCATATTGCAGCTGAGAGAGGTGGGAAAAGAGTAACACTATGAGCATGGGTATACGGTTGGACTTGATGATCTTTGAGGTCTCTTCCAACCATAATGATTCTATGATTCTATGACTTTCAATGAGATTTTTTCCAGTTAAATGATTAGCTTGCACTGACTTCATTATCCCTTGTAACTTGTAAATAGTACTCAAGTGACTGATGCCTCACTGCGATAGGCATCCTGAAACACAAAGATGGGGCTCTGCCCATCTCCACATCACCTTGGTCAAAATGATTTTCACTTAAGTCATCTTCATGTCTCAACTCCATTTAAAATTCATCAACGGGCACATTCAGTCTTATTTCCATTGGGAGATCCTGTTGTTACTCAGTACTGTTCACCACAGTATCTTCTACTACGCTCTTACAGCTAAAGATAACTTAAAATTTCTATGCTTAAAACAATGTAGCAGCTCTGGAAGCAGGGTCGGAGATGCTGGTTTCAGCAGAAAAAAGATGAGATACTTGTCGATTTTCTGAAACAAATGATGTGCAGGCAGTGGGCAATGATTCTACTGGAATTAACCTGCAAGTAGCCGAACCTTCAGCAGAGTCCCATGCAGATATTTCCTATCTTATCCCATCTTCTCTCTTCCCTGAAAAATACAGGTTACAGTTTACTGTAATGAGCTTCATGCATTTCTGTCAAAAACATTTGGATTAAATAAAACACATTATAAGTTGAAATGCTTTATTACAACCTTTCTCAAACAAGCACACTTCTCCAAGAAGATTGTTTTGAAGTATATTTGAAGGTGATTCAAATACCTCTGATTTTAAAAGAAGTATCCAAAGGATATCTGTACAGATTAAATGAAACAATTCTGTTTAACCTAAAAGCAGATTTTTTTTTTTTCTAAAAACAGGGTCATGTTTTTGTAAAGAAAATTTACTTCGGATTGATCTGTGATGATTTTTTTCAATTATTTAATTCATCCGGAAAAAAACACCAAAAAGTCAGTTATTTATAAAACCTTAATCTAATTTTCTTTCATGACTTGATCCTAATACATGTTTGCACATAGACCTCCTGTTGACCTTCATGGAAGTTACGCATCTAAAGGGAATGCAGAACCAGACTCAGCAGACAAAATTAGCGTTTTTTCTAATTGCTTTAATTGGTGTTTAATTTTTCCGCTGTTTAGAGCCCAAGTTACTGACTTCTAATGGGAAAAAGAAACGTATGCTGGAATGAGAATGTAATCAGATAAGAAAAATGGTTAACATTATATTACAGCTCCAGAAACAGAGCAATTGGTAAATGTGAATGATTTCATTTGAGCTACAAATACGACCGATTTCCATTTCCGTTGTCACTTCAACTAATTTGTATTCAGAAAACCACATCCCTGAAAATGTGTAAAACATCTGCTTTGAGAAACTGAGTGTCAATAACTAAACCATGACTTAGATCATCTCCATTAAGGACAGTGATTTGTGAATTGTCCACAGGATGGATCTAATCACATTATTCATCAATTTAGCCTACAGGGGGGAAAGAAGTGACTCAAAATCATCAGCAATGACATAAAGAAGGTATGTTGGTTTTTTCGGATGAAACATGGCAATGATTTTAGCTGGCTTCCCTTGTATGCAGGTACTTCAGGAAGCCCCTTTTTTCCTATTTCTTTAGTTTTTCCAAAATTACTGCTTGCCCTATGTACGTGGCACTTTATGCTAAGCAATCTGAAACCCTCCGGTGCAGTAACGAGGTGTGACTACACCTCCTGCTGATTTACTGAGCCTAGAAAACCTATGCAATAAAAACCGCAGTGAAGCAGTAGGGTAACTTGACAGTGGTAAATAATATGTGCCTGTCCCCTCTCAAGTGTACCTTTACCAATGCCCTTTACTGAATATTACTGATTTCATTTAGCATGCAACACAGGCCTTCTGCTGATAATAGGTAACATCTGCTTCAGATCAAAAGGGTAGGGAATAAGTACCTCTTGCTGCCAGACTCTGCTCATCCTGGTTGTCTGTAGCAAATTTTAAGTGGAGCTGGTGTATAACAAAAATCACAGCTGACAAGATGGGTTTTTAACCACATACCTCTCAACTGGATATCAACATACAGCACCTCGTTTGGGTTTTGGATTTGTAACGGTAATGATTCTCCAAGCATCTCCTGGGTCCCAGTAAATTCAGTGAGCCTATCTGATGAGCTTGTAATGCGAAAAGTCTCTACAGTTAAATAGGGAAATGCTGAAAATACCATTTTGGGCAGTATTTTTGCTAGATAAGATACAGCTCAACTACTTTCAATGCTTAAAGGTGGTGCTGCCACAATTCTAAGCCCTTTTATGAAAATGCCCTTATCACTACTACACGGTCTATCACCATTCACAGGGTTTATTTAATTTCTTCAATTCTATACTAGTCATTATTAGATATAGCTAGATCTCCCAGGGTGGCTGCTACAAAATAAAATACACAGTCCTGAGTATATACAGGGCCCTTTTCCTATATCCAGGCACCATGAAAGATGTACGACTAAAAATGGGATTCGTAGAACCTGGCAGTTGACTGCTCAGGCGAGAAGTGGGGATGAAGAACCTTTTCCATCCCTGTCCTAAGTGCTGGACAACCTGTGCCAGCATGCAGGGAAGCAACTCCTTTCTCTCACAGGTCACACCTATGAATTAATTCAGCTCTGGAGAGAGGCTTTTTCCCTTAGACTCGAAAACCAGCTCCAACCTTTCTTCCAAAGGACAAAAAAGTTGCCCGTTGTGCCATGAGGGCTGGTGTCCAGTGTCACAGCAAAACTGGCAGCCAGGAGAAGGAATTGCCAAGCAAATACAGCTCAGCACTTTGAGCCCCAGCCTGGAGGCACTGACTTGCTCTACCAGATGCTCCACAGGCATTAATATTAGCACATGGGGGCTTGCATAGTACAGAACGACTTCAGGGGGTGAATTGCCCTAATTCTAGCAAGCCCACAATAAACCCAGATGTGCCATCTCAAGGTTTAGGCCTTATAACTTGCCCAAACTTGGACAAATTTTCATGGGAAACGCAAAAGGACAATCCAAAATTAATCACTCAGTGCATGAGGGCGCACACACACAAAAAAAATCTTAGTGAAAAAGGAATTTGGAAAAAAGTAATAAAGTTTTTCCTTTTCTCATTTCTTTTTCTCTTGAAACCCTGAACAAAAGTCATCTCAGTTGGACACCTAGCAAGGAACTCTCAGCCTAAAGAAATACAATCTGGCAATGCAGCAGTAAGTGTAAACAGGATTTTGTTACTTATGTTAATAATAATTGGGTGCTATATCAGATGCATCTTCATAGAAGTTTTACAACATAATCCTAAAAAGTACAGTATGATAAAATGATTAGCAGCTCATCGTTAAACTATTAGAATATGCTTACCATAAATTAACAGTTGAGAAAGCAACAGTCTTGGTTCCTTGAAGGCATTAGACTTTTTGAGACTTTTCTACTGGCCACAGCTGTAATACATGAGCTAAAGAAATCGTGTCAGTGATTTCCATGAAACATCTGCGTCCATAATCTGGAAGTAAAATTCTGAGTAATTTATATCTCTAGGCTAAAGTCCAGTGAAGAAATTATTAAGTAATCACTTCAAAAGCAATTTCCTTTAGTACAGGATGTCCATGAATTTTAATAGGTCATAAGTATACAGTAGCAAGGATTTTGTTTCATGGTATGGTTTTCCTTCTCTGAAATGAAATCATTGCCAAATGTTCTTGAATGCACATTAATACACTTTATGATTTAAATAAATTCCTAGAAGCCAGGCTTTATGGGATGGGATCACCTCAGAGAGAATTCTTTCTTTCTCTTAAAACAGTACGGTTTTTATTCTATAGAACACATTCTGAAAACATTATTTTCTAAGTTATTTCAGATACTTTCTATTTTGTTTTCATAAAATCCCCATCTGAATAGTTAGACCTCTGCACCATTGCATGCTGGTTTTCTGGAAGTCCCCAAAGACTTGTGGTTTTGCAGGGTTGAATTACAATGTTTTAATTAACAAATCATCCTTATTATTTAGGGTTTATTTTGCTCCCCTGCAAAATCCAGGAGTAAAGTCTGGATTAAAACCATCAAAGAAACAATTTCAGTGCAGGTTTTTGGACTTGTCAAGGCTATGATTTCACAAAGCCGTGGACCAAAAGAAGCCTCCCACTGATGGTTATCAGAACATAAGTATGAAAAACAGATTTGTCTGACATCCTGCAAATGTTTGTTGACAACGCCAAATGAGTTCATTTCACTTTCTCTCACTCTCACATACACATCTATATATTTGTGTGCTTGTGTGTATGCCTCCAAACTCCTCCATCCTTCCAGTTGCTTCTGTCATTCTTTAAATTTGTCAGTTGCTTCTGGGAAGATGCTCAGCATCCCACAGTGTTGCAGCTCCTGTCACCCCACAGGCATGGAGATCATTTGCTGGATTCCCACTTTGCAAGGAGATGCCTCTGCATAAACAGCCCCAAATTGGCCATATAATGTAGCAACATCACAATTAATCGTTTTCTTTCTCCTCGTCGTACTAAACCTTGTTACACTGTTCCCCTGGTTTCATGCTCCTACTGGGAATCTCTGCCTCAGCTGAGCTTCCCCACATGCTGTGTCTTACCTTTTTCCACTTTGAACTTCATTTTGTTTTGTTCTTCACATGTTTTTCATGAATCATTGTTATTTATTTGCCCGTGGTGCTGTAAGGCCACAAAAGAGATTGCCTGGGGCCCTCTCTGTGTTACACTCAATATTTGAAGTGTTTCAAATTAAGCAGAATTGGAGGAATAAGTGCAGTTACTAGTGTTGTAACCCACGGATATACAAGGTACAGAGAAACCATCATCCCTATCCTCCAAAGCATCTGGGTGAGTCTGAAATCAACCAGCACCGCTGAAAGCCTGGGCAGAGGGAAGCTGTGCATGGTAGGGTCAGAAATCTGAACCCTGGTCCACTCCATTAACCCCAAAGCCAACCTTTGCCTTAGCATCTTTTCATCAGTTCTTCGCCTCCGCTGTGCTCACCTTGTCCCAGTTTAGCTCGCCCTTGAGATTTCTTTTAATACTCTCTTTACTCCTTCATTCAAATCATTAAATAAGACATTAAATAAGCCTGCACGTAACACCAGTCTCAGCAGTAAGCCACCAAGCACCAGCTTGATACATTAATGTTTATCATTACCCTTTGTTTACAATTCAGGGAGTTTTCATCCCAATTAAAGTACCTATCAAGACAATTATGAGAGTAATATTTCATAAGTGACTCTAGTGCATTACTGAAATGTAATTATAGTGGTGTAAATTGTCAGAGCTCTCAACAGAGTTAGGCATGTTACATCTGTAGAAGATCTGTTGCTGTTACCTCCTCTGCTTTTCTTCTCCCTAGTTTGCCTGTTTGAGGCAGAGTCAAGGCCCAGGAGGAAGAGGGAAGATTGGGCATTGCATGGATGGAGCCATGAGATGACTGTGGAGAAGCCACAGCTGGGAGAGTTACAGACTGTTGGATGGGGAATGTCTGCGGTACTGTCCTCTGCCGTTCTTGCTTTCCTTTCACAGATCTCTGGTGTTTTCATCCCTCAGCATTTTCACCATTGCATGATGAGGGATGGAAGCTTATCCTCATCCAAATGTAACTGCCAGGATCATTCCTCCCTTCCAGAGAAATCAAACGACATTTGATTTTCTTTTCATGCTCACATACATCTTAGAGCATGAGCTGCCTTGCTCTGGAGTTTCCCGTTCCCTGAGGTCAACTCCACCAACGACCAGACAGGCCCTGTATGAGGGTTCCCCTTGAAGCAGGATACATGGAGTGACAGTGTTTGCTTCAGTGCTCTTCATCCACTTCTTCCTGGTTTAAACCTTAAAACAACTGCTGGAAACCTCTTGCAAACTGTGCTTTTTCTGCCTTGTCTCAGGAGCAGCCGGGCTTTGGCCGGGAAGCACATCCAGCTCCAGGAGCATCACTGAAGCTACTTAGGATTGATGGCTTCTCCCAGGCACCATCTCAGCTGTCTCGGGCTCTGCAGGAGCTGGCAATGTGGCTGCTCCCAATTAAACCCTACATTTGCTGCATAAATACCACAGTCCCCATATGACCTGATTCCACTGACTTTTTTATCTTTATATTTTCCGGGAGTCCATGTCTGGTTTAGCAATTAACAGGTCTTTTATTAGATCTCCTTTACTTCCTAAATGCTCTTCTTTTTCTTTCTCATTACAGACATAACCTTTTTAGAGTCAGATAAAACTCTTCTTGTGCGAATTTAGTCCCCTCACTGATTTCTGGATGTTTTCCTTCCTGGTAGCCTTTTTCAGGCAAGAAGTGGCCTTCGTTAAAATGTGTTATATTTTTCATTTCTCCTTTGATCACTTCCAACTACTTTTCTACCGGCTTTCCTACTTCTATCTTTTCCTTAAAAGCCTTAGCCAATTCTCTCTTTTTGTTTTGTTTGGTTGTCGCAGATTTTCTGTAATCTCAGTTCTTCTGTGCAGCTCATTAGTCTAGACCTGAAGATGAAGACGGTGGGGAAGAAGTAAAATAGAAAGCATTCCTGAGATCTCAGCCTTAAGCACAAAATTAAACACTTCGTAAAAGGAGCACTGCTTTCTGGTATGGATTGCTTAGCAGGGCTACAGATAACGTTACTCCTGGCCACTGAAAGCGCTTAGCTTCTCAGCTAGTACCATGCAACCTCTGAGCATGACAGTATCAGAGCACAATATCCACCTCAACATTTATTCAGAGGGAATATTTGCTGAAATTGTTGTTAAGCAGCTGAAAAAGTGTGAAAATCCCAGAGAGTCTTTGTTTTCTGCAGAATCACAAACTCAACTAATCTCATTGCTTCCAAGGTGTTAGACTTATTTGTTACAGTAAATTCTGTCCTACCTAAGCTGACAGTGAAAATAAATATTTTAGGGTACTTTGTCATTTCAGAGGCATTTGCCTTAGCACAAGATGCCATGCCCTGTGAGGCAGCTGAGTAAAAGCCTTAGTTTTATTTTAAAAGACTCAAAGTTGTGTTTTCAAATATGTGGCTCATCACTTCTTAATCTTAGTAGTCAACTATAGGATCTTCTGTGATGACTTGTAAAGGTGCTTCTTAAAAGGAACAGATCATTTTTAATTGAAGTCAATTCTATGAAGTACTAATAAAAGCAAAATCTTCTTGAAAAGATTTTTGGAATATTTCACAATCCAGCTTCAGTCTCAGTGTGGATCTAAGGCATGAATATATTCACATAAATGGAAAAGAAATGTGGGAATGTCACTGAACTTAGAGAATTGTTGGGTATACTTCATGAACTGAAAGCCTTTGCCAAAGCATTATTTTTGCAGTCTCTGTTTCCCTGCTCATCCATTTCAGAAAGCAACAATTTTTCACAGTGTTGAAGGTCCCTCCTGCTGCAACCAGGCTGTGCAGCCATCACTTACCGTCTGCTGCGTCACCGTGGTAAGCAATGGAAACCAGGAGTCACAGTCAGAGCCGCCATGAGATGTACTAGACCAGGATTCCTTTGCAATGGAGACATCCTTGCCTCTGTTTTTTGTTCACCAGCATGACCCCTGAAACAGACTTTTGGACCTGTTTTATCGTACTTGCAACCCCAAATGAAATTGCAAAAGCGCACAGGGCAATCCCTGCCCCAAAGTACGCCCAGTCTAAACACGACAAGAGGAGAAAAAAACCCAGTTATTTTTCTCCTTTACAGATAACTGATTAGGACTTTAAAGTGGGATGTTAAATGCCTTTTCCAAGGTCGTAACAGAGACATATGGCAAATCTGGGAATTGGACCCCAGTGTCTTGAATCCTCGGCCAGGGTCCCACCTAGAAAGCTCTCTCCTTCTTTGAATGTTCAGTTAGAGGGTAGACATGCTTTAAGTCTCTCAGGCCTCTGTCTAACACAGGAAACAAAAGCTACATACGCTCAGTGCTAAGTGGCCATCTCTTTTACCAGTCAGCTGATAAAATCTGACAAAGCTTTACAGTGTTAAAAGAGGCTCAAGCTGTGCATCTGCACTATCAAAATGACTTTGAAGTATTTCAATTTTCATTATCTCAGGATGGGTTTTTTTGTTTGGTTGGTTTTTGGTTTTGATTTGTTTGGGGTTTTTTTTGTTACTAACTGCTAGTTAATCCAGAGAGAATAAGCATCTGCGACTGAAGGAGAGACATACAGGTAAATACACGCAGTGGACTTATTCATCTAAACATAAACACTCTTCCATACAGTCAGCTAAGTAACTCTTCAGGCTTCATCAATGGTATGAACCAGATTTTGATCAGCTACCATGGGTGCCAAGGCACTGAAATAGTTTTTTCATACCTACATAGAGATCCTTTACTTGCAAGCTGAATCCCACCTACAATATAGATATTCACTCCTGAGGCAGGTAGTCCAGACTCCCTGGACAATTAATGGAGGTAAACAGGGTTAATGGAGCAAAAACTTCCAAGATCCGAAGCGTCACCCTTTTCTGGACATATCAAGTGGCACCAAACAGGGATCAAATAATTACCTTTTGCACAACAGCTCAAAACATTAGTGTAGACAAAGTTTGAGGTTGTTTGTTTTTTTTAAACCCATTCACTCTACCACATCTTCATCAATGTCTGATGGAGCAAGTTTCATTCACTTCATACAAACTTGAAATTAGCCACTAGATATTTGAAAATAACAAGCCTCTTCAGCAAAGCAGTGTTACCTAATGGCAAGGTTCCTTTTGTGTTACCGTCCACTGCCCAAATAATGTAGCAGGGGAAAACTCTTCAGTTCTCATAATTTAAACCAAATAAGGACTAAAGCAGTTTATCGATTTGTTAACAACACATAACTCACCTGCGGTACATTCAGGATCAATATCAGTAATACAACAGATAAACCACGTATCCTGCAGGTGAAGAAAGGTCCCTCCAGAAGCCCCTCTATGCATACCCTGGGTGTGGGTCCCCACTTGTTGCACCCCATACTGTCATGCCACCCACTGAGCACAGGCTCCATGGGGCATCCCATGGGGACGATGCTCTCTTTGATGCAGGTGGAGGTTGCAATGCTGGCAGGGCAGGTTCTGGCAGTGTCAAATCAGATTTGACTCTTGCTGGTTACCCTTCAAGGTATCTTCCCCCCCACACACACCAATTTTCACGCTTCTTTATACTTCTTTTAAGGCTGACTCAGAGCTCTCTTTGAAGTTCCCTGGCTACTGTTTAATCCATTGATGGTCTCTCTTCCTCTTTAACACCATCAGTTGGGGGCTGATGGTCACCTCTATCTTTAACATGATCACTTAACATGGGCAAATGTCCTCCAGACAGCTTTGTGTATTCAACACACACACACTATTTACCTCAAACTTGTGTTACCAGGTGGTGTTATTCAGGCCATTTGCCAAGAGTGGGCTGTGCAAGCAACTTCCACAGTTATTTTAAAAATGTTGTGAATATTCATGTTTTTCCTGGTTATTTTTTACTGTTTAATGTAGTTTATGGTTTAGTTTGGTATCTTTGTGGATGCTTGAAACTATACACTCACCTGCACACTTGTTTCTCATTTAGTGGCACTGCCATCGAATTAAAGGTTGCATATTGTAGCTTCTGATAATCATACAAGGAAAAGGATGGGGCCAGGCTCTTTTCAGTGGTGCCCAGTGACAGATTAAGGGGCAATGGGCACAAACTGAAACTCAAGAGATTCCACCTGAACATGAGGAAGAACTTCTGCACTTTGAGGGTGGCAGAGCCCTGGCACAGACTGCCCAGAGAGGCTGTGGAGTCTCCTTCTCTGGAGATGTTCAAAACCCGCCTGGACGCACTCCTGTGCAACTGCTGTAGGTGACCCTGCTTTGGCAGGGGGTTGGACTGGGTGATCTCCAGAGGGCCCTGCCAACCCCCACCATGCTGTGATTCTGTGAAAAACAACTATGGTCATGCACAGCACACTGAGTTACTAAACTGTTGGTAAGATCTACAGTACAGGAGCCATATTATCATCCATCAGCTTTGTTGCAGCCTAGCAGACTGAGCAAAGAGTGGGAAGCTGAGGAATCCTTTGCTTCCACGCTTGCCCTTGCTGTTGTACGATGGTACATTAAACACAAAGCCAGTGCAGGCTGTCAAACTCTACTGAAACCTCTTCAGCCGAGTGGAGGGTTGTTTACAGTAGTGGAGGGATCTGCTCTAACTTCAGGGGAAACAGCAGCGGTACTTGGCCTTAATAAACCTGCGTCTCATGCTTCCTATTAAGAACCTGGGAGAGCAGAACTAGCCTGTGTCATGGGAATCTTGTACTCTGGTACCTCTTGATCCTCTGCCATCCTAAGCTTGGTTTCCTTTGTACCACTACAAGAACTAACAGAGTCTCATGGATGGTTTACTTCATGCTGACCAGCTTTCCACCCCTGCCAGCTGCTGAGATTGCATCTCCTGGTCCTGTCCCGTTGGCTTCATCGCCCATAGTGGGGAAGGCAGCCCTGACTCCTCAAGCCACCTGAAGTTCCTTTGCAGAGCTTTGTCTCAGGACAGGACTGAGCCCAAGGAGAACGCACAGGCGATATTATGAACATTTTGCCTAGCTATTTACAAAGTACAGCTATAGCACAGTGAATCAAGTACTGGCTTGGTTTGGTAGAGGCT